>NC_058408.1:51096563-51194439 GCF_002201575.2 Neomonachus schauinslandi
AAGAAAGAAAGAAAGAAAGAAAGAAAGAAAGAAAGAAAGAAAGAAAGAAAGAAAGAAAGAAAGAAAGAAAGAGACTTAGATCTCCTGAGCAAAACTACAGGGTCATTTAGAGCCTTAGGACCACCTAAGGATGCTGGAGCATCCTTTAGTCCAAGGCAGTGTAGAAGAAACCAAAGGATGGGGTGAGGGGAGTGGGGCCCAAAGGTGAGCCCCGCTGACCAGTATCTCTTGGAGACTGAGGAAAGACAAGGGTGGATGGTAAGGAAATCCAGGCTAGAGCTCCCCCTGCCTCCCCCTACCTCCAAAACCCAACCTGGAGGCTGCTTCTCCAAAATTGAGATTGAGTGGGTTTATCAAGCTCCTTCCTAGGAAGGACTCTGTCACTGGTGCCTAACAGATGAAGAACTATATTATCTAGTCTGTGACCTCTAAGGAAGGAATTATCTCAGGGCCCCGAGGATGGTTGGGTATTAGATATAAAACATGAAACATTTTCAATTGCTGCTTGTCTGCTCTTCGTCGTCGTCCTCCCCCCCCCCCGCACACATTGATTTAAACTCAATCTACAGCACTATTATTTCCTCATATATCTATTATAGGATTAATCGTGTTGTGCTGTATTACTTTGTATGTCTGTCTCCACTGCTGTCTGAGAGCTATTCAGTGGCAGGAACTGTGTGTCTACGTGTTTCCAGTGCCTGGAACGACCCCCAAAATACAGGCAGTGTTCTCAATATGCTTCTGTAGTGAACCAATTAATTCATTTGTTAATGGGTCAGCACGAGGAGAAAGGGAAGGAGGTCAAGAGCAGAGGGAAGGAAATGGAGACTAGGATAGGTGCTTGAAGAGTCAAAAATACACCTGAGACAAAGGACTTGGGTGAACATCACTTCACACTGACATGACAGAATCAAGAACGATCCCCAGATGACCACAAGCCTCGGGGGATCAAAAGCAGTGCCGCTTTCTTCCAAAATGGTGGGCCAGGTTAAGTCACTCTGCAAGTTTTTAAGTTTAAATAAATAAATGCATCAGTGAAGAACCAAGCAAAGGGCAAGGAGGAGGGGATTTCAACAGAAACATCAAAGGGTGACCTTTAAAGTAGAAGCTGGGTGAGAGCATCTGGGTTTCCAGGCCAACAGAGAACATGGAGCAGCCTCGGTGATGAAGTGATGTAATAATTCCCACAGGAAGGGAAAACACCACTGAGGCACCCAGCATATATAGTTAGCACCCAAAGATCCTGTCCTTTCTCCCTCTCTTCTTTCCTGACATTCTTAGGAGTCCAGATGGGAGCATCTCCTCCAGGACCCTCAGCGAAGCTGGAGCGAAGATCTCTGAGGTGTGTCAAATTTTAAAAATCCCAACTTGGTGAGGAGACACTACTAGAAAGGATTATTTCAAGGGTGGAGAAAGGAGCTCTTGCAATAGGGAGACCTCTGTAACATAGATCTGCAAGCATCCCATGGAGGCAAAGGGGTGTTTTTGTACAGGGAGGAGCAGACCAGGCTGCAGAGAACCAGGGCTGGGGACATGGGTTGGAAGGGTGGCAGGGTAGGATGGTAGAGGGGGGGATGACCCTGAGGGCAGCTCATTCTCAGGAGGGGCTTTACGGAGTTGAATGCTGACCAAAGTTCAGGGATATGGGGGAGGGAGAGAAGCTTAACCAAAGTTTGGTAACAAACTTGTTCCAATTGATTGGTGGGGAGAAGTGGTTCAGCTACGCATTTATGAGGAATGTAGAGGATCTGCATCCAGTCCTGACATAGGTAAACAAGGGGGCATCTATGAGTCTTACCTCAGTCATCTGGAGAAGGATGGGTCTTTCCTGAAACAGAAAAGGTTTCTTAACTTCCCTGTTCTCCAGGATCACAGGGCTCAGGTAAAACTCAGCACTGCCAGGTATAAGAAGGCTTCTTTATATTTATCCCCATCTGCAGAAACCAGGGTGGTTTTGTTCTCAGTGATGTTTTTCCTAAGGTGATTGGTATGTTATTTGTCTGGAATCAAGCTTCCGCTTATGATCAAAACTGTTTAGGTCCCAATCTTCAGCCTATCTTTTTTTTACTTGAGTCCATCAGATTAGGTGTTCTATATGTATCCAGATTTCAATATGGATATGATCCCAGCATTATATTCTCATTAGCAAGACTATTCCTGTCACATAACAATCTCTTAAGTTCTGTCCACTGAGTGACTTTTTATAAGATCACTTAAATTCCTTTGGCTTTATCTCTGTCCCCATCCAGGAAAACTTCTGATGATGTTTGGCTTCTCATGTAGTTTGACTACAGGGAAACAATGCACTAATCATGGAGCATTTAGCCCTCTGCTTGTATGAAAATGGCTCCTCATTGTAACTTAATCAGCTGGCCTTGACATTAACCTCTGTCTCACATGCATCTCAGTTAACACAAGTTAGCCCAGTGTCACCTGGCCAAAGACAGAAGTTGTCTCTATGCCTGCCAAGTAAAAGCCAAGTCCCAAGAGTGTGGGGACATCTGCAAGGTACTCCTGAGGATGGCACCTTAGATGACCCCACTACTAAGTCCAGCTCCTATTTCTAAAACCCTCAAGTCTCTGCAACCAAAGACTGTTGAAAGGTTTATCCCCCAGATCACCTCAACCTCAGCAGCTGTTGTAAAAAGACAGGAAACAAGGACCCCATTCCTAGTGTTTACTTTTTTCCTTCTTTTTATTGATTTATTCCTCATTCCCCTCTTCCATTCTCTTACCTCCATAGGCAATGATTCTAATGTATTTGATGTATGTGTATGTTCCTGCAAACTATGCTTGTTATCAATCCAATATTTATGTAAGTAGAATTGAGTAATAAATTTAACTCAAGTTTTTACTTCCTTTACTTCACACTATGCTTGAAGGCTCCATCTGGGTTACTATACGCACATTTAGTCTATAGCTTCCTCCTGCTGCAAAGTGCTCCATGATGTGCATGGACTATGTGTGGCTTATCCATTCCCCAGGATTGAAACTCAGAGAATCCCCACCACACTGCCCAGCAAACAGGGCTGTGGGGAGCGGTCTAGAGCATGCTTCTTTGTGGACCTCCAGTTCTTTGGAATGTATGCAGATTGGCTCCATTTGAGGACTACCAGACTGTTCTCTAGAATGGCTGTACACTCCCACTTGAGGGGCTTGAGCGTTTGTATAGCCCTCATCCATGCCAACACCTGGTGTCATCTAACTAGGATTTTTGTCACTCCCCCAGTTTAAAGTGGTGTCTCATTATTTAACTTTGCACAGTTCTGATTACTAACGTGCTTGAACAGCTCCTCTTTTCCTTATTACACTCTGGAGTTCAGTCTTTTTATTTCCTATTCTTACCTTCTGCCCATTTTTCCGTTAGATTTTCTGTCTTTTTGTTGTTGATTTACAGGAGCCCCTTATATATTTTATATATCAGTCCTTTGTAATTTTCAGACATTACAATATTTCCTCCCAATATCATCTGTCAATTTTATCTGCATTATTCATAAATCCTTTTTTTTAATGAAATTCCACTTTTTTTTCCTTATGCCTTATGTTTTTGAAATTTTGTTTAGGAAGTTCTTCCTCTACCCTAAGATCACAAAGCGATTCTCTTACATTTTTTTTAAAGATTTTTTTATTGTTTTTTTTTATTATTATGTTATGTTAATCACCATACATCATTAGTTTTTGATGTAGTGTTCCATGATTCATTGTTTGTGTATAACACCCAGTGCTCCACGCAGAACGTGCTCTCTTTAAAGAGGGCACGTTCTCTTACATTTTCTTCCATCAACCTTTTACTAGGCATTGCATTTAGCCCTTTAATTTGCATGTTCTACTTTGTGTGATGCTCATTTAAAGAAATCGAGTTGCTTTTCTCCAGAAAGATAACTGCAGCAAATGGTTAAGTAAAGTAAGTCCACGAAATTAATGCCATCTTGTAAACAATCTATCTTCTCCCCATTGATTTCTAGAACCCCCTTTATTGTATATTACATTTCCATAGCAATGTGTACTATCAGAAAGTTTCCAGATTAGATCCACTTGTTAGAGAATAATAAGACATCAGAAGATTTCTTGAAAATAGAAACATCAAAGGCTTCTAAACCCCGTGGTGCTTCGGGGGTGAGCTGTATTAGAAGGAAAGCATGGGCAGACAGCAAAGCTCCTTGGCGTCTCCTAGTAAGGCATAGAGTCCTCAGGCCTGAGAGCCTCTGCTGTCCTTCCTCTCACTATAGAACTGACTGGGCTCAGCAGGAGCTAGTATTAGATTGTTGGCTGCAGTGAGTTTGAAACTTTCATAAATCCTCTAAGGATAATAGCTTCCACGCCTTAGGAAAACCTCATGAAGTACTTAATATCATCTCCATTTTATAGTTGAGGAAAATGGGGGCGGGGAAGGGGGGGGACTAATATAACTTACACCAGTCTGCCCAGAGCTCGATTTGACCCTAAGTGTGCTTACCTCTACTACTGATGACCCTTCTACTCCATTATTCTGCTCTTCACATCTATTTTAATTCTTTCTATGTTCATTGAGTTCTGACTGTTATAAAATATTGTGCTTTGGGGGCTAAGTGCTTGGTAACTCATTAAATAAGAATTCTTCCAGTCTAGTCTGGAAGATAAGATGATTCCATAAGTACAATGTAGGTTAGAAAAGCTGAAGTGCCTTAGAGGACCAGTAAGTTCTATAGTTGCTCAGAATTGGGAAGAATGTTTCCAACCTACCTCTTTACAAGAAGAACCCATCCCATTAGATTTTCATGTATGTTGTAGTCACAAGTTTGAATGTTGACCATTGGGTTGCATAAATGTTTAGCAAAAGCCTAGTCATTCCAGGCTTTTAGGAATTAAAGGAGATAGCCTCCATCTTGCCTGAAATGTCTCTTTCAAGCCACTTGCAAGTCTAACATTTCGCCTACAATCCCAAGGCAACTCAGCCTCAACAATTCTCCACCACTGGTCTTAGGAAAGTTTATGTGGAGGCCAGAAATACTAGAGATACAGGAAGGAAGGAACAGGAAGAAAAGTAATCGGCAGATATTTTATTAATAGAATGAATTCTATACTAACTTTTCAGATTTGAAAGGTGTAGTAGATTGGGAAACCCAGAGGCAGACCCCAGGACAAGGATTCATGTGAAAGTGGCCCAGGAGAACCTAGTATGAGAGAGGAAAGCAGGCCAGGGACGGGGAGGAAGCCAAGCAAGGTGATATTTCAGGCAAGGTACCAGTCTCAGCCTGATTCTTCAGGGGAGTTCTAGACTGTAGGCATCTCAAGAGTTTGTTCAGACTTGAAACAATGTTGTTTTCACGCTCCTGCATGCATCAGGCATTGGTTAAGGGCCGGGGTGAGATGAGGTGGTGGAAGATAAACTCCCAGGAAGCCCCTGTGGTCCATGGGCTGTCCTCAGAAGGGAACCAAGCATGAAGCTGAAGGAGGGATGGAGCCTGGGCAGTGCATCAACAGTACCCCTGTGAACAAGGGTCTGCACTACATCTATAAGTCAAGTTCAGGAATTCTGTCAGCTTGTAGCCATTCCTAGGGAAACTAAAAGTCCCTTCTCAGTTTACAGGTGAGGAAACTGAGGCACAGATTGGTTAATGCATTTGCCCAGAGTTATGTAAACTAATTTGTGACAGGATTATAATTTTGGGTTCCTAAATTCAAGTCCAGGACTCTTTAAACTACATCTCACCATCTCACTTCCTTGCAATGACCACAGCCCTTAAAGCTCGGAGAAGCACTTGCCAACACAGTAGGTCATATTTTTAACAGCAGGTACATCACTCTCTGCCAGATTCTGGCTTCTTTTAAGCCCAGCATCCATCCTTGCAGGCCCCGCTGGTCCCATAGAGCAGCCCAGTAGAAAACAGACTGATCCCCTTGACAGCAGACCCAGCAGTCATCTGGAAGACTTATCTAGGTAGTTAAGGAGACCTTGGCGCCTGAAGAAGGCACTCAGAAGATGACAGGTCTGAATAGTCTGACAAATTTTTATTGCCCCCAAATCTCCAGTCCCGTAAGTCATGAAATAAATTTCAGCCCACATCAAATAAATGATTGTCTGTTTAAGAAGGAAGAGGTGGATGAAGCGAAGAGCGCAAAACGTGCTCTTCTTTCCCTCAGCTCCATATCAGGGATTCTTCCATCCAGGACTTCGCCTAACCCTTCCCAACACCAAATCTCCCCTGCCAACTCCCCTGATAGATAGCTGGTGCAAAGAACAGAGAACAATCAGGGGTTAAGCCTGCTTTTGAAGAAATGTGAGGACAACCAGGCAGGAGGAAAGAAACTCTGAAAGATGAGAAACTCTCATGCTTGCTGGTTGGGCAGACGAAGTGACTAGCAATTCCTTAGAGCACTAAAGATTTATCAGCATAAGGAAAAAAAAATCAACTGGCTAGATAATCTTAAAAGAAGGAAGGAGAAAAAAATAATGTAGTGACTAAGGGGCTGGGAAAGGAAATTTTAAGATGTCTCCTCTGGTCTGCCATGGCACAATCTTGTGCTTCTTTCATCCTTGCATTTAACAGACTGAATTGTAATTGTCCATTTGCTTATCTGTTTCCCTGGCCACAAATGCCTTGTTCCTGGTGACAAGGACTCTGTCTTTTTTGTTCACCTTTGATGTATGCCAGGCCTCACACAATGTCTAGGACATAGCAGATCCTCATTATATATTTGTTGAATGACTAAGAACAAAAATGAATGAACTGGCACTTTCTAAGGGCCAATGTTGACCAAGGCACAGTGCTAGACACTTGACCTCCTTGAGTCATATCAATCTCTCAACAATGAGACAGATTTTATCATGGTCATTTTGCAGATAAGAAAATTGAAATTCAGAGAGATTAACAACTTTCTTGGGCCAGACAGCTAATAAATGGAAGATCTGGGATTCGGAGTAAGGTCTCTCTGACTCTAAAGTCTATGGTTTTGTTGGATTTACTATTTATTTATAGACAATTCTTTATGATGTGAGGTCTGACCACCCAGTCTGAGGATGAGCTATTATCTTCCCTCTCTGTGCTGCCCGCCATCTTGTCATTCCATTCTTTGCCTACACTTCTTGCATTTGGTACACTGGAGAAAGAAAAAAGACGAAATCCAAGCCAACCCATTAATTACATCTTGTCAAGCTCTTCTCTCTGGGTGTTTCATTTGTGTATGGTTTCTCCTCCACTACAGGCTGTAAACTCCTTGGGGGCAAAAGTCACATTTTGTGCATCTCTGACCACTCCTCCCTCAGGCACTTATAGGTATGATTTAGGTCATAGGCGGTCATGTCACCATGGTTGGCATCACAGCAGAGGGTGACAGAATGAGGGCACCAGGGACTCAGGGGGCTGTGGTACATAAATGGGAGGTGCACAGGAACTGCCTTTGAAAGCCCCACTGAAAACAGAGTACTCCATCAGTTGTTCACAAAACGGACTGGTTCTCAAAGGCCAAATGGGATGTAAATGGAGAGGAGGGGAGAGCATGGTATAAACATAGTTTCTCGAAAAACTGGAGCACAGTGGAGTCAGCCGGTCTGTCTCTAACTCTCTCTCCTCTCTGGGCAGTCAGATAGCATTGGCATGGAAGAGTGTTTTTTTTTTTTTTTTTTTCAGTATGCCCTGCCTTCCTCCTGTGATCTTGGGTGACCTTTCCCAGTCTGAGACTTCCCAATAGCAAAAGGAGTGCTGAGGCCAGCCCAATTCTCTGACCCAGAGCTCCTGGGAACACCATGCCAGTCTTTGATGTACCAGTTACCTCACAGGGCTACTCAGGTGCTGGGATAGGGGGCTCCTGTGAAGATCAAGAAGTGCGGAATTAAGCTTATTAGTAGCACCGCACCTGAACATTGGTCTGCTGAAGGGCCATCCATCTCGCTGGGCTGAAGGGATGGAGCATGATTAATGCAGCTGGTTAGCGGGCTGGTCTGCCTCTGCCCATCTCCTCCTCTGGATGCAGTTTGAAGAATTCATTAGGAGAGGGGCAGCAGGGAAGGGGGAGGGCTGTGCCGTCCCAATCCAACCCCCTCCCCCTCCTGCAGTTTGGCTTCCTTAACCAAGATGATCAAGGTTGATCAGGGTCCAATAGGTCTTCATTGTGGGCACAAGAGATAATCAGCCTTGGTGTACCATTCCCAAACCACTTAGCAAGGTTAAAAGGTTTTCAATGCTCCTATTCACTGGAAAATAAAATAATGAAAATAAAAAAGGTCTTGGTCCTCTATGCTGACCCTGCTGGGATCTTCTCTGGCTGTTCCATGAGAGAGTCTGCGGTCTAGCCACATGGACACTGGAGTAGGTAACTTTTCAGTGCAGTGTGGTGAGTGCAGGGCACAGAGTGTGCTGGGAGGCCAGAGGAAGGACTTACCTGCCCTGTCTGGGCCTCCTGGAGGAGCAAACAGGTGCTGGGCTGCTTTGAGGGTGCTCCACACCTCACCACTCCTGGGTGCTAAGTCCAGAGTGATCCTTACAGACTGCCAAGCTGCTCCCACCCCCTGATTTAACCCCTGGGATGTGGGCTCTGTGAACACTAGCTGTTATGTAACCGTTAGAATCACTCTTCGTTGTCACCCTGGGATTTTTTTGTTTGAATTCTCTGAAGCATCATTTTAGAATTCTGTAGAATTCTAACCCTTCTCGCCCCTACTGGTGTCAATTTATTAATTGCTACAGTGACTGCCAAGAAGTGGGAGAAATTAGCAACCATCTCCCAACTCAAAAAAAAAATCACTTATTAATGATTAGGCCGTCTTTTTAAGTTTTTTATAAATTCGTACTGACCCCTTCCTATTTCCTTTGGGAGCAGGAGTGTCCGGGTTCAAAGCAACCTCATTTTATTGATTTCTCAGGTTGGATAACTTGACACCAACCAAGGCAGGAGCACGGTTATCTCGATGCTTTATGTACAGGAAGCAGGAAAGACGAGAAAAAAGGTTTCTGTCGCTGGAGCAAGAAGATTTATACTTTAGTGCCAGGTCTCCAGCATATCGCTGGTGGATCCTGGGTAAATCACTTTTGTTACCTACCGCACTAAAACAGACAAACAACACCCGTTTACTGACACCAACTTCTATTACCACACTATTTCTTGTCCTCTCAGGACTAGTGCACGTAATTTTCACCATTTCTTTATTTCATTATTTATGTATTCATTTATTCTTCCCTCATTCCAGGATGGCTTTGAGAAAGCTGACAAAAGAAAAAACAGGAAGAGGAAGAAGAGGTTGAATGAAAATATATGACAGGGAAGATTAGTCCCCTAAAATATGTGCCATATGTTCTCTTTATTGGAAATAAGCTGTGTGTTAGTCTCAGAGCTTTCTAGTGGCCAAATGAAGTTATGTGACCTGGAAGGGAAAAGCATCCCAATCATTCTGAAAAAAAATGTTTGTTTTTTTTTTTTTCTGCTTCTGAGAACTAACAGAGATTTCTTTCTTGGGTCCTAATAAAAGAGCCCTGAGAGATGTAGCAGCTGACATCCTCCACATCTTCAAGATGCCAGCAATTTCTTCAGACTGTTACTTGTATTATTCCTCATTGCAACAGAAGGACATAGGGTCGGCAGGGATACCCGAGCACGGGTCAGCGAAAGATACCCTACGGTCAGAAATCAAAACAATGTGCTGCGAGTATGTATTGCTCTGTGTTAGGCTAGACCTGATCAACTTGACATTCTTGAGACAAGTCGTTCTCAAAGTAGCTCTGAACCTACAGCATCAGTCTCACCTGGGAACTTACTAGAAGTGCAAATTTTTGAGCTCCACCCAGTATCAGAAACTGAATCAGAAACTGGGGGTGGGGCCAGGGAATCTAGGCTTTTGGGTTTTTTTTTAAAGATTTATTTATTTGAGAGAGAGAGTGGGGGGGCAGGAAGAGTGAGGAGGGGCAAATGGAGAGGGAGTGAGAGTCTTAAGCAGACTCCACGCTGAGTGTGCAGCCCATCGTGGGGCTCCATCTCATGACCCTGAGATCACAACCCTGAGATGAAACCAAGAGTCGTCAGAGGCTTAACTGACTGGGCCACCCAGGTGCTCCCAGGAAATCTGGGTTTTAAAAAGCCTTGATGCAGTGCCAGGACCAGTGATATGGGGAGGACGGACTAGATTGTATGACCTTCCAACAGTTATACTCCTTTTTGCCTTTGATCCTTTGATTAGAATTGGGCAGCAGGTAGTTTGAGGATTTTTTTTTTTTTTTTGGCAAGAGCCTGGAGAGCAAATAATTAGGTTATTAATTAAAAACAGACCCATAAACTTTCAAAACCCCTCAGAGGAAAGTCTGCTTGACCTCCTCCCTCTTCTGCTTCCTGTGTCTCCCCAGAGGTCCTCAGACCTCCCTGCTTTGTGCAGAAGGGGTGCCCAGGGAAGGCCAGCAGGGAGACCGAGTGTCTCCTCCCAAGACAGCTTCACTCCAAGTTATGCACTTCTCCCTGGCTCCTTTCAAACTGTTCTTACATATTTTAGATGTATATTTGTTCTTTCTTTCCCACTGCCCCTCCCAGCTCTAAAATCCTATCATTATTCCATTTTATAGGAATAGAGTAAGAAAGAGCCCTAAAGCTGAAAGGGACTATTGAGATAATGTGTAACAACCTCCTCATTTTACAGATCACAAGCGAATTGATGGCAGGAACAATTTCCTTGTGTATCTCTTAGCTCAATACGAGGCACACAACAGGTTCTTGGTGACTCTCAGCTGAATCTGCTCGTTGACTGTATGTATAGCTTCATAGTTTTCACATGCCGTATAGCATTGGATCCCCATGAATGCTCAGGAAATATAACTATCCCCATTTTCAGACCAAGAAACTCAAGTTTGAGTGGCTGGATGTTTACTGAGGTTTCACAGCTTTTAATATTCCAGATCCAAACTGGAATCTAAGCCTCTTGACTTTTGATCCTCTTACCTTTCCCCTCTGCCATGTGGCATCTCCCCATAGTGCCTGGAACCATGCTGGTGACACACTCTCCCCACCCTCAGACACATAAACATGCGTCCAAATGAATGTAAACAGTGGTCAGCTCCGGTCAACTCTAGGAGACTGGATGCAAGGGCCTCGGTGTCTTCAGCGACTCAAGATTGGCTGCATGACCTTGCCAAAGCTCAGCTCTCTGCAGAGAGAACTTAGGAAGGGGTGGTTTTTACCAGACTCTTCTGAGAGCTGTAGCTACTGGACTATCAAAATCAACTAAATACAAATTGAAGATAAAGGGGATAAAGGCATTTCTGTATTTTCATGTTTCATATCTGTAGACATTTCTCTACACACATATAAATATGGGTAAATATGTAGAAACTGCATGTCATTTCTAATGTAGACAAAGTGATTTGATCTGATCAACAAAATTAATCTAAACGAGCGCTGCATAAGGTAGCAGAAAGAGGACAACAAGATGTCAGATTAAGAAAATGCAAGAAATTGTTTCAATCAAGACCACAGCACAGACTCAGAATCTCCTTTGTTACATAAGTTTTTGATCCAGTACCTGCATCTGAGTGAAATGTCTTGTCTCCCAACACCTGCCCCCCGACCGTTTTTGGTCCGGGTTAGCATTTTCTGTGACCTTCTCAAAGTTTCGTAAGGCTGTTGGTAGCACATAGGGTGCTTCTGTAAAAAATTAAGAAAAGACACTCCTTTCTCCAGGCAGATCAGCCCCAACTGGGGAGCATGCCTTAGAGAGTGGAGCATGAACTGAATTTCAACTCCTACTCACCTATCCGGTGGCATATTGTGTGCAGGACACAACCAACTCTGTATGGCAGCCCTGTCTTTATGTGCAAGCCCTGTGTGGACTACAGCTGTAGAGTCATCAGGTCCAATAAGGTCAGAACTGGGAGTGCAGCTCACCTATGGGCACAAATAGAAGCCTTACTTTCTGCTAAGCCAAATCGCCTTTAAATCAAATAGATGCTGGTAGCCAAGGACGACATACAAGACTGTGTTTACAGAACTGTCCCACATTCACTGAAAGATCATTTTTTCCCAACCCTTTTATTTTATAAGACATCTCACTAGGCAAGTCCAGATTGCTACTAATAATACTAACGATTCTACTAGTAATAGCTAACATTTAATGCTTACTATATATGCCAATCATTATTCTAAATACCAGAGGTATTAATTCATGTAATTGTCACAACGTCTCTAGAGGGTAGTTGGTATTATTATCCCCATTGTACAGATGCAGGAGTTCTCCTAAACACAGAAAAGGTAAGTCATCTGCTCAAGGTCACGGCAAATAAGTGGTAAGGCTAGGGATTACAACCAGAGTCTAGTCCAAGCCCTTTAGGTCCTGTAAGGTTGGAGACACCAAAGAGTTCAGGGTGCATCAGGTCTGTGCTGTTGAGCACTAGGATACCTCTGTAAAATGCTGAAACATAAAAGATGCCAGGATAGGTAGGCTCAGAGTCCAATGGAAGTCCTACAAGGGATTCTCTATCTCCTGGCCCAGCCCTCCACCCTCCTGGCAAAGCAGCCCAAGCAGGTGAGCCTGGGTCAACCCATCCAGGCTAAGGTGTTGCCTCCTTCCTGAATGGTACCAGCCTCTTGCCATGAATCCAAACCGCCCTTGCTATCTGGGAAGTGTGTTTTCTGGTTTCAAGTAGGACAGACAACAGTTGTGAGAACAGCACCAGGTGGCTGGGAACCCGCCCATTGGGACTTAGAAGAAGGCTGGGCTGTTCTCAGACCCATTTCCCCACCTGGGTCGCACCGGAGCCGGAGGAGGAGGAGGAGGAGGAGGGACGGCACGTACTCTGGCCGGTCGAAAGGGTGGGCCAGGCCCATTACCACCCATGCGCGGCAGGTGCACAGCCACGTGCTGGCTGAGACCCCATTAATCCCGTGAGCCGCTCAGCCGCACGCGGGAACTACAGACCCCCAAGTCCTCACGTCTTCCCGTAAAGCTCTAATGGTCTGCTTCCGTTGCCATGGCAACACCAACAGCTCCTCAGAGCCCTCTTAAGTACCTGAGGTGAAAGCAAAAGGGGCATGTTTGCCTCGGCAGGTCACTGTGCGGTTGGCCCCAGGGGTGTTGTCGTGACGTCTCCGCCAGGCAAAACTCAGAGCGCGAACGGGAGGAGCAATCACCCGGGCCCTACTGGAGCTGATGGAGTTCAGAAAGACTCTGCCCGAGCCTCTGAGCCAGCCCCCCACTGTTTCCCAGTCCTGCACAGGCTCCTCCTCCCTCCTGCTCCGCGACCCACTCCCCAGCGGTGGAGTTGGAGACCACTATGCAGTTGCTGGATGTGTAACCTCGGGGAAGCCCTTTAGGTCCTGTAAGGTTGGAGACACCAAAGAGTTCAGGGTGCATCAGGTTTCTGGGCTCATCTCCTCTCTGTCCAATAACGCTTACAGTTCCTCAGAACGTTCTAGAAAATGGGAAGATTTGTCCCAGAGTGACAAAGTGATGCCACTGAGTGGTTGGTTGCCTGGATTAATGGGTCTTATTCAGAACTTGGCTGTTTGAGTGTCTTCTTTTAGGGTGGATAATATGTGGACACCACTTTACTAAAATCTCGGGACTAATGTCATATGGTAACCCATATTCTGTCCCTGTATGACAGACTTGGAAACTAAATGCAGAGTCCATACTTCTTAAAAAATGGATCTCTATTCATTTTGGCCTAGAGTTTTAGACCCTCATGATCTTTTAAAATTTCATTTCTAACAGTCACCATGCCCTGGTTCATATCTGCCTGCCATCTATATGGCATCTGTACTTTTGATAAGCATATATTCTATGCTCATGCCGAAGGCCTTCAAGGCTCACTGAAACCCATAACTGTATTTCATTAGCATGAATTCCTGCAGTGTTTAATATAACCTTTATTTGTGTCCCATGAAAAATAGCAACACTAATTCCAGTGAGTTGATTTGTTTTTATTTTTTCAGTGATGTAACTAATGAAGTGATCTTGACCAAGTCCCATAACCTTGTTTGGCTTTTAGTTTTGATGGATTCTCTATAAATAATAGTTTAATTGAACTGAGGTAAGGAATTTGCACTAAATGAGGTCTACAGTGAAATCACCAGTAAGAAAACACCTTGCATTTGCATGGTGTTACTTTCCTACATGTGGCCTCCAGAAACTGTTACTATCGTTCCTAACTATGCATCGTGTTCACCCCAAGCAAGGATGTCATATACCACCTTATATACACTGTGCCCTTGGGTAATCGGCCTGTAACAATTACTGGATGATGATAAACGTGAGGTCCAGAAGGGATGACCAAAGATGATCTGCTTTCTTGAGAACTCCTTGAAAAGTTGGATGTAAAGACCCTAGCCAACGCAACGGTTAGTTCAATTTTTACTGACGCTCCTATCTGTTCTTTTGCGAGGACATCTATTTCTACTTAGAACAGAAATGAGAATTCTGAACCTAGAAGAATAACATTACTGCAGAAGTTAATAGTTGCCATTCTTACCAAAATTCATCAACCCCCCACCTGCCCTACACACACACACACACACACACACACTCTCTCTCTCTCCCATCTACTTTCCTTTGGGGTCAGGCCAGTTGCTCTGGAGGTCAGTGCATCACAGCTAATTTACAACACTCCCAACACACCCCTCAGTAAGATTTTGACCTTGGTTTCCCAAACAGGCCTCTGCCCCCACCAAAACCAGCCCCAGGTATAAATATTCCACTATTACATTTGAAAATGAGCTCCAGTGTCTCAAAAGTAAAGGAGAGCCTCTGAAAATTCAGCTCTTGGGTATAATGGAAACTTTAGCACAGCCAAGTGCAGCTGGACGTCTGGAGACTGAAGTGGCATTCACACATTCAGTAATACTCAGTGAATGCCTCCTCTGTCTGCAGTACCCCCAAACAGGTTCCAGATGGGAGGACCCAGACATGGGTTCCCTTTGCGTGAGCCTCTGGAAGCCGTGCAAGGATATGTGGGGAACAAAGTCACTGCTGACATCCCCTAGGAGACACTGTTCCTCACATGAGCTCCATCCTGCGTTCTAGAGACCAGAGCTCCATTTCCAGCCTGGTGGGGACTCAGCCCGGGATTATGGGCAGTTTGGCTCATCTCTGCCCCGCCCAAGGGAACCTTGTACCTTGGGGATAATCTCTCTTGTCATTACCTGCCTCACATGGAGGTTGAGAGGATTTAATGAGATAATGTTTGTAAAGCTTTTTGAGCTCCTCAGAAGAATAAATGGTACAATAGAAATGCAAAACATCATCATTATAGTGATCACAGAAGCATTCACTCTAGTTACAGGCAAAGGGGAGAAACCCTGATTCCATTATAATTTCCTCTTTCTGAGAGCTGATAACATTCTGAAATATGCTTCCCTTTTCCAACTGAAATTCTCCACCTTTATAATCCGCTCAGAGGTAAAATGTTTGGGAAAAATTTTAGAAATTTCTCTTTAGTCTCCTTTGAGAAGGAAGAACATTAAGTAAGCACACTTTGCCTGCTTACAAAAGAGCTGTTTTGACCAAAATCATTCAAAAAGGCTGAGCTTTATGACTTCAAATTTAGCTGGTCTTTAGTCCCCACTGAGATAAATGGAGCAGTGTTAAATCTGGAAGGGGAAAATTGGTTTGGCAAGGTTCGAATGTTCGAAGCTGCCATTCCCGGGTTGCTGAACAAAGGCCAATTTTTCCATATAACGAAATTGTTTCTTTCTAGAGAAATTATTCCAGCAGTTTTTCCCACACTGGAAAATGAGGTTTGTTATTTTGACAGTAATTCATTCTTCCAATTTACAAAGATCGTTGATTTTCAGGAGACTATTAAAGTCCTTTTTCTCATGTAACAGAGAAGTCCTTGAGTAGCAGAGAAGATGCTAGAACTCACTGTAGGTATACACTGTAGGTATCTCAAACTGAAATGATTCTAGGGGCCGGGCAGGCAATATAATGGAGGGAAGCAGGCCCAGCATCATGACAACCAAGTGTGGCCTCCAAAGAGGAGGAACATCTTTTTCCTTGTACTCTTTTATGTTCTTGACTGGGGCTCTGCAAACTAAACTGACAAAAGACAGATTAACAAGAGAAAAAACAACCAAAGTTTATTAACACACCCACGACTCATGTACTAGGGAGGATTCGGTGAGGAGTAGCTCACAGGGGTAGTTAGAACCGGGGGCTTCTATAGCATCTTAAAGAAGAACAATAATTTTGTAGAGAAGTGACAAGACAAACGAAAAGGGGTTTAGGCTTTCAGGGGTGGCACACTGTGGGGAGGTAAATATATGGGGGAAGCTAATGGAAGGTAAGGGTTAGTTAGTAAAGTATGTTTGGGTAGACTCTTTCCTGGTATGGGCTAGTCTCTGGTCATAAGGCTGTTCTCCCTTTCCTGCTATGGGAAGTGTGCAGGGGGCTACCTTCCCAAGGGGAATTTATATTCTGCTTTTAGGCATCTAGGGGGAGAGCAGAGAGTTCAGTCCATGTGTGCTTTTTCTCAGTTGCCTTCAGTTTAAAACAACCCTTGTGTCAGAGGGGCATATTTCAGTGTGGCATATTCTGGACTTCTTCACCTCCATGCTGGGGGGAGGTAGGAATTGGAGGGCCTCATGGGGCACTGGAGAACCTGCCCGAAGGACCTGCCATTCCTCAGCTCCAGTGACCTCTCGCAGCACTGAAACACCATTTCAGATTTCTACCAGTTTTGCAAGGGAAGCCAAAAATCAATAATTCTATAAACCATCTCCCAATTTTAAATGTTGTTCACAAATTCTTTTCTTTCCCCCTTTTTAACACTGTGTAGCCAAACCAAACATCTAGCCATGGGATATTATTTTCAATCTTCTATTTAAACTAGTGTGAATTTTCCAACTACGGTTGGGGGTGGGGGTTTCTGTATAAGACCCATAGGTTCTTAGGATAACAGAAGAATCAGAATCCTGATAATTTCCCCGTCTCCATCTTGGTGTTTCTCTTCCTCTTCTGTGGGCTGTTTAATTTCTCCTTCTGTGCCTCAGTCCCTTGTTTATAAAATCAGTGTAATAAGAGGCACTTGCCTCATAGGGATGTTGTGAGTAATAAATGAGAGGATATATATAAAAGGCTAGGGCCCTGCCATGTCATAGGCACTCAGGAAGCCCTATCCTTTATTATTGTTCCATTTTTTTATTTTTATTTTTTTAGATTTATTTATTTATTTGAGAGAGAGAGTGGGGGTAGGGCAGTGGGAGGGGGAGAGAGAGAATCTCAAGCAGACTCCCCACTGAGCACAGAGCCTGATTTGGGGCTCCATCTCATGACCCTGAGATCATGACCTGAGCTGAAACCAGGAGTCGATGCTTAACCGACTGAGCCACTCAGGCGCCCCTATTGTTTCATTTTTTAATGAGTGGGACCAAGGCTTGGGAATCAAGTTCACTGTCCTTCTTGTCTATAACAACACTGTGTCCTCTGCTTAATTCACCTCAGTCCTGTCCAATCTGATAATTCTGTGGGCTCACTACAAACTTAAGACAGAGAGGGCCGGACAGACTTTTGAAAGCCAGCACTCTCGGGACGTGGAAGAGAGGACGTAGGGGGAAGGCCAGCCAAGTCAGTGCAAGAATGTTCCGATTTCACGCTCACAGTCGTCTTCTGAAAGGGACGCGAGAAGTTCTGCTTCTGTACACGCTTATTTCCTAAAATGTGATCTTTGATGCTAAACTCTTGTTGCAGGGGAGGCATGGGCCGGGGAGAGAGCTCTGAGACAAGGCTTAATCTGGGTTCCAGTTTAGATACGTGCTTGGGTTTCTTTTGTGTTCGCTTTTGTGGCTCATTTATAAAGTGAATCGATAGGCCTAGACAACCTCTAACCCTCATTCAGCCTTCTTGTTTTTTAAGCAGTGCATACAGCAAAATCCCTGCCTTCATGGAGCTGACATTTCTGCTTTAATTTTCTGAGTCTGGCTTCTCTTTGCATCTTCTTCCACGGGACACTTTTCCACGGCTAAGGCAATTCAAATACCCATGGTCGATAATCATTTTTATCCTCAAAGAGTTTGTGTCTTACTTGGAAGAGTAATATTATATACCTGAAACAGATAGCAACACAAAAACAGAAGCTAACAAAGAAATGCTTTCGGAGGTAGAAAGGGAAGCATAACTTAGAGCAATGGTAAAAAGAGAAAGGTTGCATAATGGGTGGATATCTGAAGGTCAGGACAAAGGAAGGGCGGGGAGGTCATTCCAGGAGGGGACAGGAGCAAGAGCAAAGCCAGGAAGTGGGAGAGCATTTTAAAATGTCTAAGAAGACTTTGCTTTTCCTCTGTACGGACTGATACATAAATGCAGAGCAGTGAGGGGGGAAAAATGTCAAAAAGGCATAATTCCTGCTGGCTCCAGGATAACATTTCCAATCCCCATCAGGAGGGCTGGACAAGACAGGATACAACTGGCACACTCAGCGCTTCCCTGTTTCTTGAGAATGTGTGCCATGGGGCTCAAGGAATTCGGGGAAGATAAAAAAAAAATTCACATCAAGAAACAGGAATCCCCTAAGAGATACTAAAGTCACAGGGAGGTATATGAAAAAAACAGAGCCCCCTCTTTGGCTGGTCTCTCCCCAGATCATTGTGTCACTTTAGGGGTGAACAGTTGCCAATGAAATTAAGTCTAATAAAAGAAATGCAGCTCTGCTGACAGTCCCGAGTTCTGGAGTCATGAAAGTGAAATATTCTGCCTGTACTTCATCTGTTTAGGAGGACACTTGGTGCTGCAGAGGGGAACTCAGGGAACATTTCGCTATCACAGAGAAAACAAATGATCCTGGGCCCTACTTGCCATGCAGAAGACACGCACATGTCTCTTCTGTGCAAAGAAGCAGAGGACAAAGGCTGATGAGGACCCCGGGCTTGCCATGGACAGGATCTATAAGGGACGGGCTTCTATCAAATGAAATGAAATTTTATTGATTTCTGTTCAACCAGGAAAGGGAGTGCATTGATAAGGGAATTGACAGCCAATCACGCAATGCCAGTTCCTGAAACTTGTAACTCCTAAAGCTTGGGCTGATGGAGGTGCTGAGTTTCCTTCATTAGACTCTTATTTTTGCAGGAGCTGTTTGCCCATGGCACTGCTTGGTAGACATCAGGAGGGCCCGACATAGAGGGGTCTCTATATTCTCATTGCAGTTTGAGGGGCAAACTGTTGGCGTTGGTTGGGTCAGGTTGGTGCATATTCTCTGACTTGTCTCCATTTTCCACCTCGATATGGGGCTTGGTTCACAAGGACAGCGTGAACAGTGTGAAGGGCTAGTTTGGAGGGTGGGGGCTGACTCTAGTTCAACCATGACCTCTAGCAGCACCCTCCACCCAGCTGTCACAAATAAAAGTAAAATGTTGGGGCACCCAGGTGGCTCAGTCGGTTAAACATCTGACTCCTGGTTTCGGCTCAGGTCATGATCTCAGGGTCGTGAGATGGAGACCCACGTCAGGCTCGATGCTCAGCAGGGAGTCGGCTTGGGATTCTCTCCCTTTCCCTCTGCCACTACCTCTGCCTCTGCTCTTTCTTTCTCTCAAGTAAAATAAATAAATAGAATCTGAAAAAAAATTTAAAAAATAAAATGCTTTCTCTGCAAATACTTTGAGCTTCAAGATAAGTCCCCACACCTGCTGCTTTGCAATCACATTGCTACCTTTAATTCCCTCCCATAGGGAAATTCTGCCTCTCTCAATACTCTTTAAAAGAGATTCAACAGGTGGTATCAAGGGAAAACCACAGTCAGAAAGATACAATAAATAGATGCTTCCTTTCCACTGTGGCCAAGGACAACATGGATGTGTCTTCCTGAAACTATGTAGGTAGATACCTACTAACCATCAGCCAGAAGCTCCCAGAAGAGTAAATATTCTCCCTGTTTGTTTGACCATTACCGAGGAGCAAGCAGGAGGGAAGGAAAAGGTGAGAGTTTAAAAATCACACCCCACCTGAAACTAACAGGATTTTTTTTTCCCAATCTGGAAGACGAAGCACAGAGAGAAAGAGAGGCTGGGCTCTCCTTGGGCTCTGGCCCAGAGCTGGGACCTTGAGAGAGTCACTTAACCTTAATGAACTTCAATTGCCTCATCTGTAACACACATGAGGCTCTACACAGAATGATGGTTAATAGCAAAGTGAAACAGCGATGTAAAGGGCAACAGTGGTCAACCCTCAGGAAAGTGCTGCCCAGATGAATGATGGGCAGAGAGTGAGCAGGAAGACCACCTCAGGTAGCCCCAGCCGGGAGAGTAAGAGCGTCCCCAGCTCCTCCAGTCAAGCATCCCTCAGTCAGGTTCCCCCAGGGGCACACTTCCCTTTGTGGAGTGTCATCCAATGGGTGCCATTAATAATCACACCGGCAATATATACACACACTGGCCCTGGCCCAGACAGCCTGAGATATGGGAACTCCTTAACTATCTATCACTGCAAACCAGGGAAGGGAAATACTGGCTGCCTGGAGTCAGGGAGTTGTGCTGAGCCTGGAGGACAGTCCCCCTACAGCAGGTGTTTTGGAACCGAGGAGGGCCGAGAGCATCTCTGCAGTCTGAGGCCATATCTGGGGTGTAGACATACCTCGAGCACACCCAGGTCAAGGCACCTTCAGAGGGACCAGAGGCTCTACCTTGCTCCAGCCTGGTTCCTGAGCTCATCATCCCTGCAGAAGCTAGAAGAGCCCCCACAGACTCTTTCTCACTTTCTTGCCCATTTCCTCTTCTGCAGGAAACAGAGGACTTGTGCTTCTGAGGACTTTTCTCTCTCGACCAAATCTCAGGAATTACGATGGACAATGCATTGTCCTGGGCACTGAGGGACCCAGGGGGAAGTATACGTACAAATTTTGCCTCATGTTGCAGACAACTGGGGCCAGGAATGGGGAGATTGGAGATGAGGGGCTTTGTGGTTGAAGGACTAGAAAATGTGAGATAGCTCTGTATGATATTCTCATGCACTGCACCCACAATACTTGCTCAGGGGCCATTATATAGGCTTCAGAGGGGGCGAGCCTTCATGAGCATGGAAGGAGTGATTGATATGTCCCGAAGAAGGTGAGACTTCCACACACTTAGCCCACAGTGAGACCTGGGGAGGTAGAGAAGGCAGGCCAGGAGGGTACCCCAGGCGGAGTAAAGGCCAGGAGGCCAACCACAGCTCCAGGGACTTGCAGGGTCCGTGGGAAGAAAATGAAGGTGCACTTTCCTCTTCTTCTACCTTAAGAAGGTAGAAGACTCAAACACATTTCCCCTTTGTATACTTTAATGAGTTGAGAAAAATAGAATAAACAAAAGAAAAGAGAACAGTTCTCTTTTTGCCTTACCGCCTTACTTTTATTTATTTATTTTTTTGGTTTTGCATTAAAAACAAAAAAAGGAAAGTCTTCTCATGTAGTCTTTTCTTAGAAGATTACATTTACTCTTGGCCTTGGAGAACATGAAGGGATTTTATTCCACTTGGGCATGGAAAATGTGGGGGCAGAATGTGGGTTCTCTTTGTCTTCCCCGGGCTGGGTCAGTTGGAGCTGGCCAGTTCGAGGCCAGGATCCTGGTCATATGTTTCAGTTTGCCTCTAAGGGGTTTATCTGGTTCTGGACTTCAAGAAAAATGATGGGTTTAGACTAGACGAGCTTCAATATCATTCCCAGCATTAAGGTCAATGACTTCATTCATTCATTCATTCATTCATCATTAAGTGTTTTCTGAGTATCTACTGCATGCCACACTTTGGAACCATGAGTATGAACAAGTCACAGTTGTTTCACATACTCTGGAAAAGTTAGTGTGTAATAAACACAGCTGCAATGGCCAAAAGGAAAGCTACTGGGGAACAAAGCAAAGATGCAGCTGCCACAGTTTGTCAAGTGATCAGCAGTGGGGGGTCAGTGCACAGCCATAGACTGACCAGAGCATGACAATGAAGCCTGGACCAGGATGGCAGGCCAGAAGGCAGCATGATCCCAGCAGGTTTCAGGGGCAGGGTCCCCAGCTACAGGTATGGGACAGCAACATGCGAACTTAAGCTACTAAGAAGATTGCCATGGCAGGCCTCAGACATGGAAAGTAACGTGAGAATCGAGTGACCATTTCCGAGACACAGTATGGGCGAAGGGCAGGGCTCCAGGCAGCTAGAAGGGGCCCAGCAACTGGAACGAAGGCACAGAAGGACAGTTCTGTGGGGAGGGACCACCCAAGACTCTCAAACTAGAGCAGCTTCAAACCTACTTCAGGTAGACATGGTCTTAGCTCTTGAGAGCAGCACTACATGGAGGACAAATGCCTCCATCTGGGATAGAGAGACACTGCAGAAACTGGGACCAGGTAGAGCTCAAGAGGTGTCCCAGCAAATGTGATAATAATATGGCAACAATAGGGGCGCCTGGGTGGCTCAGTTGGTTAAGCGACTGCCTTCGGCTCAGGTCATGATCCTAGAGTCCCGGGATCGAGTCCCGCATCGGGCTCCCTGCTCGGCAGGGAGTCTGCTTCTCCCTCTGACCCTCCTCCCTCTCATGCTCTCTGTCTCTCATTCTCTGTCTCAAATAAATAAATAAAATCTTTAAAAAAAAAAATAATAATATGGCAATAATAATAACCAGCACCCGAGGAAACAATGCGTGAGTACTTCTAATGGGCTGAGTACTTGTTAATGATTTTATGTGAATTATTTCTTATAAATCTCACAATAGCTCTATAAGAAAGATATGATTACCCCCATTTTGCAAGTCAGGAAAAGGAGCCTTCCATAGTTTGAAAAACTTAACATGCCTTGAACTAGTTGGGATCACCTACGTTATGCTGTGTAACAAAAATATCCCAAATCGCAGTAGCTTAGAAAAACAGAAGTTCATTTCTCAATCATATCAAAGACAGGTCAGCAGGGATCTCTGCTTATCCTGGTCACTTAGAGTCCCAGGCTAAATCAAAATTGACACGTGTCTTAATTGTTGTGGTGAGTGGTGGGGAATGTGGTGAATTTTGCACGAGCTTTTAAAGCCCCCTCTTCTACATCACTCCCCTCATACTCATGGCCAAAGCAAGTCACTTGGTCACACCTGACTCCAAAGGCGACTGAGAAGTCCAATTCTAC
The DNA here is from genome assembly GCF_002201575.2 of Neomonachus schauinslandi. Classification (NCBI taxonomy): domain Eukaryota; kingdom Metazoa; phylum Chordata; class Mammalia; order Carnivora; family Phocidae; genus Neomonachus; species Neomonachus schauinslandi. The sequence goes on from NC_058408.1 coordinate 51,119,584, forward strand.
CATGTGTCCAGTTAAAGAATGGAGGTATATATCAATACCCTATTACTGTCCACACAGTAGATGGGGAAACCAAGTTTAAACACAGGTGGACTGACTCCAGAGCCCATGTTCTATTCCCACACTATTCTAGAAGAGAAAGTTGCTCAGCAGGGACAGTCTCCTGCCCCCTTCATGCCCTACCACTCATTGTCCTTGCCAAGCCTCTTCCCCTCCCTTTCCAGGCCTTGGGCAAAGAGAGAGGCATGGGGTGAGGTGATTGATGGCTCCCAGCTATAGTCTGGAGAGATTATCTAACAGCATGTGCTAAAGGAGCCATGGCTGGGAGCCTGCTCATAATAGCAATTGAAGCGCTAGTTTCTGCAGAGCTGGGAGTGCCTGGGTCTCAAGGGCTTATCCATCCCACAGCAGTCCTGGGAGGGGTTCATTGCTGCTGTTATTTATACCTTTCACTGTGCTCATCCAGCAAGGACAGTCAGCTGGGATTATGTTCCAGGGACACAGAGCCCTGGCTGCCTTCCAAGCTAAGGCTGTGGAGGTCTCTTCCTTCTAGGTCAGCTTCTAAGCTGCCTTCATAAAGAAGAGTGAATGGAGGCAGCTATGTCGTGGAGATGCAGACATACGCATCCCTTCAGAGAGGACGATGTGAAGTCTTGGGATTCTGTGAATTCCCTGAGTGCTAAAATTAAGGGTTACCTCCTCTTGGTCTCCCCTCCCAGTCCAGAGGGACTGACGACACCTTCCTCAACACCACTGTCCTCTTGAAGTCTGTCTCTGCACCCCTTGTTAGTTGCCTAGTTTTCTTGTTTCTTTTTCCGTATGACATGCCCTGTCTGCTGCAATTAAAGTGAGTTTTTCCGATCGCAGATTATGACTAATGCTTTATGAAGACACTCAGAGCACTGAGCACATGTAAGGTGTTCAGTCCGTGTTTGCAGCCCTGGCTCCTGCTCATCTCTTTGAGCCCACCTGCCACCATTCTTCCTATGCTTTCACACTGTACTCCTGCCAACTGGAATGAAGGGCTCATCTTGCCATTACATCCCTCCTTGTGTGAGCACACACTTTCCTTCTGCCTGGAGTGCCCTTCTCCTCCCCATTGCCAACTACCCATCCCAGCAAAGTGGATCCATCCCTCCTTATACCAACACTGCCCATTGCATGTAGTTCCATTGCAGAAATCGTTGTATTTCGATTAGTTGTTACCTGTCTGTCTGTTCCACTGGCCTGAGAACTACTTGAGAAAAGACACGTTTTATTTATTTTCTGTACCCTTGTGCCTTTACCAACACCTGGACAGGACGAGTGGGAGGTGAATGAGGTGCTTGCCTGGGGCGCAAAACTTAAGGGGGGTACCAAAAAACTCAGTAATCAAAATAAATAATATTTAATGAAATATGTTTAAAAATCAAACTTCATGCAAAAGAATCTGAGGTGAACAAAACATTTAAATTTTAAATAAAGATGGGATCAATAACCGTGTCATGCCAGGTCATACTGGAGCCTGAGGCAAAAGGAAAAATTAAAAATACTGATTTGTCTTCATCTGAGGGAGTATGCAAGTGAATAGCTGGAAAAACTTTGCAGATTGAACCGCCAATTACCCAAGTTTCAGTATTTACTGTTAGAATTACCCTTGTCTCCTTACCAACTCCTTTTTCATTCTATTTTCTGCCTTTGGTGCAATGATAACCATTTTCCAAGTTTAGAGAAAAAGAAGACATGCAAAACAATGTCCCAACTCCAGTCAATTAAATGCATTTTGCTCAGTTAGTCAGAGCACCTAGCAGTGGGGTAAAGACTCAAGATCCATCTGTGTGGGCCAGTTGCTTGGTCTGGGTGCAAAGGCAAAGAGCCACCTCCACCCCCACCCCTAGCTGGTCACTATGGAAACAGAAGTCCTTGATCACTGGGGACACTGAGTAAGAAACTGGATGTTAGAGCAAATCCATCTCCACCACCGGCAGCACAGAATGTATATCCCTAGGGGAAAAGCTGACATTTTTGGTCAAAATTAGTTTTTTGGGTCTTTTACACGTCACTGTTGTCACAGATAAATGCCCAAGAACTGGCCATACAGCCATGTCTGCATCCACTCTTGTCCTCAAAGGCATTAGTGTGGGCTATTTGGAAAGGCGCTGTGCCCAGGATGAAGAGCTTGGGTTTGGGTCAGGCTCTGCTCTCACTAGCTGTGTGACCCAACCATGCTATTTAGCCATTCTGAGCTTCAGTTTATTCATGTACAAAAAGAGAGGGTTAATTTCCAAGATTTTGGTTTTCAAACCCTGTACTATGGGACCCTAGGGCTATAAGAAGCTCTCTTAGGGAACACTGATAACATCGTAAAGCCCCCCTGCTTTATCCACAGCAGCCCCGCTTTAGTCATTGATTAGGGTCTCATGTAGGAATTGTTTAAGAAAGAGGGAAGAGTTTCCACTGCTTATTAAAAAAAAAAAAAGACATACAACACTGGTCTAGATTTAATAATCCTACCAGCTATACGATGTGATGAGTTATGATCTGTTGGCGGCAGCTTTGAAGAGTGCCAAGTGTGTCTGAAGGATATGTTCACTTATGCCTGTGGACTAGGAGGGCCCAAGTAGACACACACAGAGAATGATGGGTTGAATTTTTTCATCCTTTCACTTAACGAGTGTCTTTGTCCCAAGAGTTGCTCAAAATTAATTACGCTGCTATTGCTACAAAGTTTTGAGAGAAGCCTAATTAAGATCTAGTCCAGTGACTTATTCAGTGCTTAATCCCCTTCTTTCCATCCTCATCAAGTGGTCATGCAATGTCTTCTTGATTCCTCCAGTGACTGTGAACTCACTACCTTTGGTCATATCTGACTTCAACCCCTGATTCATAGAGATTGACATTTTCAGACCATGTAAGACAAGCCTAATCCCTCTTCACAGAATAGCCCTTCAAATAATTGAAGAGAGTGACCACTGGCTCCTCACCATCTTCAATTGTTCAAGCTAATGACCCTGACCTTTGAGCTCTTGTCTTTCTGGCATAGGTTTCACTGTGCCAGTGGTCCTCACCCTTTCCTCTCTTACTGGAAATTCACCAGGATGGAGTGCCACATCCTGAACAGCATCAGAGCAGAGTAGAGCAGAACCGTTTTCTTGTTCTAGTTCAGTGTTTTTTCAATCCTGCTGCACATTACAATCACCCGGGCAGCTTTTGAAAAAATACTGTTTTCTAGGCTCCATCCTGAACAATTAAGTCAGAAACTCTGGGGGCAGGTTTGGGCTCTGACATTTTAAAAAATGTATGTCCAAGGAACTCTTTTGTATGGCCAGAATGAAGAACCACTGCTTTTGACCAGGTACAGACATCCTTGATTCTTGCTCTGATTGGCCAATAATCTGGAGTGTACTGCACAGCTTGGTTGGTCGACGAATTTGAAGGAAGAAGGGAAGAGTACTATTGCTTGAGTACCTTTCATTCCTAAGTCTGGGCTAGCCACTTAGGTACATTATTCCATTTAATCTTCATCTATGAGTCAGGTGGTTTGGGCCCAGTTTTACAAAAGAGAAAATTAAGGCTCAATGAAATTCAGCAATTCACTCACCCACCTAGACAAGTGGCAGAATTAGGATTCCAACCCAAGTCTGTTTGAACCCAGAGTCCATTTCTTGTTATCATGCTTTTCCTAATTCAATTAATTTAGCAGTTATTTATGAAAAATCAGTACCTATCATATGCTAGACATGTTCTAGGCCAGCAACTTTTGTGAGCTGGAGTTCCTGTGGCAATCTTCCCAGCGGTGCCAGGACATAGAACATTTTCTTTTTTCATTCAATGATTTGTTTATGGGTACGTTTTCTTGAAGGAAAAATCATGTCGGTGTAATGCAGGCTTTGTAGAGAAATAAGTCTTTGGTATTTGGTTGTAAAATAAATGTCAGAATAAAATGTTTGAGAAAATAAAGAGCTGTATATGAAATCACTTCCCATGGAGCTGTAGAATACTGATGGACTGTTGCTGGTGTTTCATTATTTAAGGCAAATTTGGTACATGAGAAAGGAGCTGCTGTACCCTGGCGGTTATTGATCCCCAGAGTTCTGGTTTCATTGCTAGCAGTGATTACAGAGCGGCTTCCGCTTGTCCTAGCCACAGGGTTTGAAGACCAAACCAATCAGCAGAGTGACATGACCGCCAACCAGTGGCTTTGTGACTGTTCTCACCAAAGCCTCTGGAACATACTCTAATAAAGATGTTGACCACTGTTTCCATCTTAGATTGACTGAGCAGGGGCATTTGTGGGGCCTATTTATAGGCTAAAGGTACCATCCAGGGAAGAATAACAAGGTAAGAAGAAGGAAAGTGTCTCAGACAAGGGAAGGAGATAGAAATAACAAAAGTGAGACAGTAAAAGCTGTGTGCGGAGCACCAACAACTCTAGATGGGATGCCTCTGGCCATAAATGTCCTCCTACCCAGCAGCCATCTCTATCCCAGACTGAAATCAATCCATCCTTCAGATGATAGACTAGAATGCCCCTCTTCCTTAAGGGCTTCCCTGATCACCTAAGATTGGGTCAGTATCCCTCTCATGACCTCCCCGTCCCTTCTTCTCATTGAAGGACACACGATCCTCTATTAACATTGACTCATCACTTAAAAATCCCTCCTCCCAGACCAAAGCTTCTTAACTATGGCCTCCAGGTGAGTTACAGGTGTGCCCAAGCTTTTGTACACCTCAGCACTTAGGGCACCCCCACTGTTGGATCCCTGAGCAGCTTAGTCTGTCTGGCCATATGTGGCAGAACTATTTTTTGTGTGCCATGATACAGAAAATGTTAGGAAATGCTGTTCTAGACTGTCCTAGGCTGTTCTAGACTGTTCATTCTAGAACAGGTCCAGAGGGAGGGAAAGAAGGAGGGAGAGGAGGAGGAAGAGAGAAACGGGCTATCCAGGTGGAAACAGATTTTTTAGCAACTGGAGATACTTGAGAACCACCATTTACCAGGTTTTCTGCAGGCAGTTATTGTCTAGGTAGGCAGGAGGTTATAACTCATGACATTTAAGACCTCCCCTGTCTTTTGAGCCGGGCTGACCTGATGGGAAGGGCATGGGCTTTGGATTCAGGAAGACATAAGTTTGAATTCCAGCTCTGAGAGATGATCTGTAGGACCTCACATTATTTAACTTTGCTATGCCTCAGCTTTCTCATTCATAAAATGGGAAGAATAAGTTTTGGTTTTAGGCTTTTATGAGAATTAATGAGATAATGTTGCTCAACAGGGTGACACATGGCCACTCAAAACTTTTCCTAACATTTAAAATTTTCAGAACTACTTCAGGAACCACTTTTGCGATAAATGACAGTTAACGTGGCTTAGTGTTTCAGTTTGAGGAGTTGAAGTCCAATCCTGGTTCCGTATTTATTAGTTTGTTTGACCTCAGAAAAATTACTTAACCCTGCCCCACTCCCGTGCCTCTGCGGTTTAAACTGTAAAAGGTGAGGAACTTCACCGACTTCATTAGTTTTTGTTTAGAAGATGAAATGAGTTACATGGGTCAAGTCCTCAGAACATGCCTGCACATCATAAGCACTCATGTTTGTGTTTGTTCTTATCCGTGTTACCCAGTAAGACGAGCTGACGGTAGCCAGTGAGCTGAGGACGTGCACAGACACGCTGCCATCCTGCGTGCTGCTGTGTGGTTGCGAAGGAGATTCCAAAGCATCAGCAACTGGGGTCGTGTGCTGATGGTTCGGTGGGAGAGGCAGGAAAGTTCATTTGCAGTTAATTTATATTCAGCTGTACTAATTAGCACAAGCCCCAAAGCCTAAAATAAATGAAGCCAGTCTTAAAAAATAAAACAAAACATGAGGCTGTAGGCTAGAGAGAATGTTGGTAACTTCTTTTTGTTATTCTTGTTGTAATCGTTGTAAGAGTGAAAATGTTCTTACAAACCGAGGTTATCTGTGAACCAGAAGACCCTGGGCTCCTCTGTCCGGGGTCAAAAAGCGATTTGAGCATAAGATAGCAAGTATTTATTATTGTAACTTTCAGGTTTTCAGAGTCGGCTGTGTGGCAACACTCTCCACATATCACATAAACTTTGCAAAGCCGTTTGTCCTAGCTTCCCAGGGCTACTATAGCAAAGTGCCAAAAAAATGGATGGCTCGAAACAACAGAAACTATTACGTCATGTTCTGGAAGCCAGAAGTTCAAAATCAGGGTGTCTACACGCCCAGGCTCTCTGGGGGAGAATCCTTCTTTGCCTCTTTTAGCTTCTGGTATTTGTCGGCAATCCCTAGCATCCCTTGACTTGTGGATAATCTGGCTGCCTTCTCCCTGTGTCTTCACATTGTCGTCTCTCTGTGCATGTTTGTCTCTATGGGCAAATTTTCCCTTCTCATAAGGACACCAGTCGTATTGAATTCGGACCCACCCAAAGGACCTTATTTTTCAGTTTGATGATCTCTATAAAGACCTTATTTCTAAATAAAGCCACATTCTAATATACCGGGGCTTAGGACTTCAACATATCTTTTGGGGGGACATGATTTAACCCACACCATCACCTTTTAAGGTTTGTATTATCATCTGGTTTTACAGCTGAGGTCATTGAGCCTCAAGGGGATAAGAAATGTGTCCAGGTCACATGGCTGGCATTTAGGGAAAGCCCATGTCTTCCAGACCCAGGCTGGATGCCCCCACATGCCTCAGTCTCTGTGTGCCCAGCTTCCATCTACACCACTCACCCCTGTAATGGTGTGGGCCGCTGTGTCTAGTGGGGCAGGCAGGAAGCATGGTATGCTTCCGTTCACAATGTGGGGATCTCCACCACCCCCTCCCAGAGTTTTAACCTCAAGGTGAAGCCTAGAGCACAGCCCACACTCACACTGAAACTTTTGTACCTCCCTTCATATCTTCTTCAGCACCACCCCTCACAACCCAGAAGACGTTCTTATCCCCTCTCTGTAGGAGAGGGAAACTGCTTCTACTGCCTTAGGCATTCTCCCTTTCTCTGGATTGGTATAAATTCCATGCCTGAGTCCTCCAGCCTTTTCTCTTGATAGTCAAAACTAGACTGTGGGTATTAAAACAACAATGCAACAATAGCGACAATGAGTCCCAGCTCCCGAGATAGCAAGCCTTGGCTTTCAGGAACTCAAGGTCAAGAATCCGAATCGTGGCTCGCAAGAGGTTCTTTGGTGACCTGGGGCAATTAGTGTTAGCCGATAGTCCAGAGAGTTGTAGGGTAAAAAGGAAAATTCATGGGATAATATCTTAGAATACTGCCTTAATATTATTTTAGCTTTGAGATTTGGCTGTCAAGGGGACAATCATTTCCTGGCACCACCCAAAATTTGCAAGTGTAGTTGGTAGAGGCATCCTTTTCATGAGTTCTAGATTCTGACCTGTAGGAATTGATTGGTGTTGCTCTAGTCCAGGGCCAGAGATGAGATCTCTGACTCTGGTTCCCCACATCCGAAACACATGCTGTCAGTCCCCCAAATGTGAATTGTAGATAGATTAGCACATGATGGTCCAAAGCTAGAACATGATGGAATATAGCGAGTTGTCCCTGAGTTACTAGCTTCATTTTTCTTTATTAGCAGAACACATGTCACTGAACTCCTGCCACCAACATGATTCCCTGATCACCATGTCCAGCCTCTGTCATTTTACACATGTAGAAATGGAACCCTAGAAAGGTAAGAAAAATTGCCCCAAAGATTCCAAAACTTCATTGCAGTGAAGCCAATGGGAGGAGCCCTGGGCGCAGAGGAGCTCCGAGGAGATTAGCACTCCCACATTTTCTCTCCACCACCCCATGCTGCCATGAGGATTCCTTACTCTTCCCAACCTACAGATTGTTTTTCAACTATAAATATCCAGTTTGGAGGTGGAGGTGGACACGCGCAAATACTTGACCCCAAGAAGCCCCAATCCATCTGCTCGTGGCTGCCGAAGACAGAATTTCTGATGAGCTAGAACTTAGTATCTTTGCCAAGAGCCTTCGGTCCTCTTGCCAAGGAAAGATCAGTTCTCTGCTCAGATGAACCCCTGTCTGGGGGTGTGGAGATGACAGTGGGGGCTGCTCTTGATGTGTCCACGGCACACCAGCAGAAAGCCCTTGGTCCACAGGAGGAGGCCCCGCACAGACACAGCCAGATGGCGAGGACGAGGGGCCCCGTCTCCAGTTCCAGGTGACATCACTGAGGGGGTAGCAAGCCCACCCAGCACAGCCTGGGTGAGCCACAACGCCATGCGCACATTGCTGTGGATTTTTACAAAACCGCTGTCAGCTCACACTTGCTCCACTGAGCTTTCCGTCCTGATGGCTAGACTGGCAGGGTTCTGACTTGGAAGCCTGGAAGGAAAACGTAACTTACCGTCAATCATAACTGTGCACCTTTACTCTCAGTGTTTGTTTTCAAAGCAGAGACCTCATGAAGACTTGAAACACACAGTCCTTTCTGTGAGAATATACTGAAGCTCCCCACCTCGCCGTAGAAAGACAGTGGTGAGACTACAAAAAGCAAACGGGGCAAATACATCCACATGCCACAAGATGGCGGGGCGGGGGGTAACAGTGTGAGCTCTCTTTGTACTGGCCCCCCAAACACACACACAGACGCATGCATGCGGCTCCCCTCCTCCCTTTATGCAGATGAGCTCAGGTGAAATTAAACATCATAGACAATCTTGAAGGTCAAAAGATAATAACTGACAAAAGGGCTTCTTTGAAAGGGGGTAAAGAGAGTCCCACTAGCTTTCCTTTGCTGAAAGTTGCAGAAGGGAACGTCTATTCCATGTGCACCGGGTTATTATAATGTAATAAACGGCTATTCTTGTGTGGCTCGTTAGCTAGTCCTAAAGATAATTCTAAGAGAAGTTCAAAGGATATTTTGAGCTGTGGGAGAATCAGTGAAGGCATTACTTTGAATGACAGCCCTCCCTTGGATCTCGGTAAAAAGTTAATCACGTTTCATATGCAAATAGATAACCCCCAGGTATAAGTGTTGTGCTTCATTCATTTATTCAAATGGCATTTCTGTGCTCTCACCTGTGTGCCTCACTGTGCTGGGTGCTGAGGGGCAGACAGAAAAGGTAGGCCTGGTTCTCCTGCCCCTCGGTCTGGGGAGAAGTTAGGTTGGGCAGAACAGAACATTTAAATGACAGAATTGTCAAAAGAATTGGCCACGCCTCCTGTGAAAGCATATTAAGCTGTCTTGGGTCAGCTAGAGCCACCTCCCTGCTTTTTCTCCCCCAGAAGCTGTGTCCCTGAATCAGTGTCTAGATGTCAGAGGGGTGGGGTACTTGGGGGTCAACTCTGCAGATGAATGTCTTGATGGGGGTGGGGGGGATCCTCATCTCAGCTTTCCTTTCTTTTCCTTAGGTTGTTTTGACCTCAGCAGCTTTGAAGGGGTCTCTGATGTGTCCAAGTTGCCATGAGGACCAATATACTCCTTAAAAACTGAAGCTGCCCCATGGAGGGGGAGTGGGGAAGGGAGGGAGAGGAATGGAAGGATAAAAGGCAAGGCCTGCAGGGGGATGAGGGATACAAGTTGAACATCCCAAGGAGAAAGAACTGTTAGAAAGAAAAGGGCTTGGGAGTGTTGTTGGCAAGAAGGAAGCATGAGCAGTGTTGCCCCTGATGCTCCCTCTCTATTTCCAGGCGGACCCCTGCAGTGGCCTCCCTGTCCCCAACTCCATGTCCTCCCATCATTTTACACATCACCACCCCAGACTCTTTGTCTCTACTCCCTCAGAACCCTCAACGTGTTATCACTGATTGTTGGTAAAGTTCAAATTCCTGACCTTGACATCATTAAGCCAAGCCACTTTCTACCACTCTTCTCCCTGAATCCTTTGCTCCTGCCACACCGGTCTGCTTGGCGTTGCCCAAATGCACCATGGGTTCCCTGGGCTCAGGCCTTCACCTCTGCCTGGAATGCCTCTCACCCCGTCCCCTTACTGAACCTGCCCATCCCTCAAGCTCCTTCAAAGCCCACCCTGCCTGCGTTTGAATCCCCATCATCCCTACAGCCTGGAACCCTCCCATAGCCCTGATAGAATGCCTTGTGTTACAGAATAATGGCTATATACCTCATAAATCTTAAATGCAGGCAGGCAGGAAGGAAGGACTAGATGGAGGGAGTGAGGGAAGATTCCCTTCATCTTTTACTCTGAATAAACAGGACTTTTGCTAGGAAGTGATGAAGGGCTCTGAGTCAGTTATTTGGCTTAGTTGAGAGCATGCTATGCATAAAGCTTGGAGGTGTGTGTGTGGATAGGGGGATTTCTTGACACTTGGGGCTACCGTTTGACCTTGGGGGATGCTGAGCCAGGGCCTCAGGTGACAGCAGCGGTTCCTGGCAGGAGAGGAGGGGGGCTTCTGCCCTGAGAGAGCCCAACTCTTTTGGGGGTGGACACAGCCCTGCCACCTGGCCTGGCATCAGAGTCCTCAGAAGTCCTTCTTCCTCCCAGCCAGCCACGGGATGACACACTAATTGCCAGGCTGGCTCTCATTTAAATTCCTCTCAATGGCAAGTGCAGGAAAGGTGACAAAATCCCGACAGGATTTCCATTTGTTTTAATTCTAGTTCAGCTCCAGGGATCTCCTCATTAAGCCACATCACCGGAGTTGTTAGGGGCCAGAGCACGGAACTGGAGGCGGCCAGGCGAGGCAGGGCTGTGGCTAAATCCACCCCCCCAAACCCCCAACTCCTGCCTGGCCACCTTCTCCCTCTCCTCACTGTTATCCTGGCCTGTCTGAGGGGCGGCTCCCTAGGTCATGCTTCCTGCCTATCCCCCTGGGTCATTTTCATATTCTATCCACCGGGCTACTTACACTGTTGATATTTTCTGTCTGTTCTGTTTTATGGCCGCTTTCCATCCACAGATCCAGCCTGATGATATTCAGGTCTATTTATATCCCCTGCCCTGCCCAGCTCCGCCACCCCCCGACCCCAATCTATTTTATCAATCTTGTTTACCTCCTCCATTGCTATCCCTCTTGCTGTTAGCTGGTCATCTATCTAGTTTCTAGTTAAATGGTCTCACCCCTCCCTCTGTCTCCCACTTTTGCCTGAATCTGCACCAGGTTCCCCTGGCGAGCCTGCCTGCCTCACTCCCACCCCCACTTCCTGCACTTGACAAGTGAGTCCCACCCCCCAATAGAACACTCCTGTGGGCAAAGCTTGCTCAGCAGGACACTCACTACCACATGCCCGTAGGTTCCCTCCCTCCCTCGACCTACCAGCAGTAATCAGAGCTAACACTATCTATGGAGCATCCAGCACAAGTCAGGCCCTGAGCTGGGTCTTCATCTCCTGCTTACCACAACTTTTTAAGACAATTTCCCTGTATATTAGAGGAGGAAGCCGAGGCTCAGGGAGGCTCCCATAGTTAATATGTGGAATATTGACAACCCACTCTTAGTTATCTGCATGAGCAATAGCACAGATAATCTCCCCCTGCAGAAAAATATAGACCTCATTTCTAATAGGGGCTGGAATATTGCATTTGGGGCAGTAGATTTCCCTCCTGGTGCTTCTCTGCTGTGGCTGATAGTCAAAGTACAGTGCAGGAAAGGCCACGCTACGGAATGGTGCCCTGCCACAGAAATGATAATGTGCGCAGAGAGCATTGTTCCCTGTAATGGGGTGAGCCCGTGTGATTGATGACTGCCAGCCCCGGCCCCAGACCCTCGCTTCCAACACCTCCTCTCAGCCTCACAAGCCATTTCTCTTCCCTGAGCAGCTGCACTGACCCAGGGTTGTGCGAGGTGGTGTCAGATGCCAAATAAAAACCAAAGGAAATCCACCCAGGATTCCAATATGGCCTGGGCTCAATAATGGAGGGTAACTGAGTGTCCCCCGTGATTAGCAACAGGGGACCCCTGCAATGGAGCCACCATGAGATAGGATGGACACAAGTGAGTCCTCAGGTCACTTGATCAAGGAAAAAAAAAAAGCTACACTCCCAGATGGGGTGAACTTCTAAACCTGGAATCCCAAGGACAGAGAAAATCAACAAGGAAACAGAGCCCCTTAGGCAAAATGTCGGGGAAATTATTGAGCTCCCTTGAAAGTATTGGCCTCAAATTATTCCTGGGATCCTCTTGCGTCTAGAGTTGAATCAAAACTTCCAAGCCTGATGTTCAAGGCTCCCTATAACCTACCTCTTGTTCATTGTCTACCGTTCCTCCTCTGCCAGATTAGAGTAACATAGGATCCCCCTGCACACCTTTCCCTGTGGGGAAGTGACCCCCAGGGGGCATGCGTGAGAAAGAATGGATGCCCTTTCTTAGGCTCATTATTAGGGGTTTATACTGGTCCTTCAGGATTTTAGAGTCCACATGCCCCTCATTTGCTACCTACAGAGTAGGAGGTGATCAGCACTGAACTAAAGGTAATCAATATGAATTGGGAGCACAGAGAAAAAAGGCAGACATTCTAGCATGGAGGGGTCAGGACGTCTTCATGGAAAAGGTGCATCTAAACTGGGTCTTGAAACATAGGTAGGGTTTATGCAGACATTTGAAGTGGAAAATGATCATTAACAAAAGACAGGAAAGTGCATGGAGTATTTACACACTTGGGGCCATGAGCTGGGGTGGTGGTGGGGGTAGAGAAAGATGGCGCTTCTCTGTTGAGTATCTGACTTCACCCACTGTAAATTCCAGGGGGGCGGTGGCCGTGTCTTTGTAACTGCTGTGTCTAGCGAGGTCATGGCTGGTGCTCAGGGAGGGTTTCTAATCCCCGGCAGTGTAATGATGCTGCTGGTGGTGTTTACCGATGCTGCTTTATGGGACTCCAGCCACTGCCACCAGCACCATGAGACTGAGCATCAGGGACCAGACCCTGGGAAACTGAATGCATTTCTCCCTCCATTCTCCCCCTCTCCTGCTTCTTCCTCAAGCTCTCTCCATCTGACTTTGCATTTTTTTTTTTCGGGAAAATCAGGTGGGGTGTTGCCAATCTGCCTGGGACTCCCCGCCCAGCATGAGAGACCCTGTCATAGAAAAGTAATCTCTTTAAATTTCTACCAGGTGAAATCGTGCTGCAGAACACAGCAGGTCGGCGAGACCAGCCCTGCCATCCTGCCTCCACCGCAGTGCTGGGGAATAAGGGGAAATGGTTAGCATTACATTTCATGTAAATCAGACTTTATTTGCTCTGGTGACAGGTTATTACCATCTGCAGGGAATGAGGGGGGAAAGCAGCTGCTGGCTGGAGAGGAGGCTCCCCAAACGAAGATGCCTCCAATAGTGGCCTACAGCAGCGTGCAGACAGGCAGCCCGACTCTCCTTCCTCTATCCCCCGGCCCGGTCGCATTCCCCCCAACCCCTCCGTGTAGCAGCACCGTCTGGGCCGCTCAGTCCTCTCACTGCTCACGTGGGGCATCTCATACAAGGAATGCCCCCAGCCATGTCTCATGCAGCCCTCCTGTGCACTGTGGTTCAGGCCCTCTTCTGACCAGAACACTCTGCGCTTTCATTTACCTCGCTGAATTGCATCTAGCCCTCAAGACCAACTCAAGTCCAAAACCTTCATGAAGTCTTTCCTCACCACTCAACCTGTGGCTCTCTCTTTCTCCTTTGAGTTTTGTTTGTGCTTAATCTCTGTCCCATAAGCTAGTTTAACCTGATTGATATACTCCTTTCAGAAGCCAAAGTGATGGTTGGCTCCTACTATGGTATCTACTATGTGCCAGGCCCGGTGCTGGGCACTAGGGGGTCGATACCGACATGCATGGGGCACAGTCTCTACCCTCAGCTTCTCAAAGCCTGCTTGGGCAGCTAAGTTATGCACACGAAGAAGCCAACCATCACTTCAAGCACATAGTAGATTCTTAATAAATGTGTTGGTTGCTGGTAGGAGGGTATCAGCCAGGAGAGGCTAGGTTATGTAGGTTATGTAAGCAATAAATGACTCCTAAATCTCAGGGGCCGAACACAATAAACTTTTGTTTCTTGTTCATGCTACATGTCCATTGTGGTCATCCAGCAGACTGCTCATTGTAGACATACAGAGATCCAGGCTGATGGAACAGCCACCAACTTGAACATTGCTTGGGAAGACCTCTCACCGGCAGTGAAATAAAGCTTTCTCCTGACAGAGCTCACTTCTGCTTGCAAGCCACATGACCCACCAGACTAAAGGGGCCAGAAAGTGCAATCCTATCATGTGTCCAGAAGGCAGAGAGCGAGAATACCTGGTAAATAGCACTGATGTCTTCTCTAAAGTCTTAGCTACTAAATTGCATGAGAAAGGTGCTGTGTCTGTTTTGTCACCACTGAATCCCCAATGGCTGACACAGTGCCTGGTACATAATAAAGACTCAATAAATACTTAACTGGATAGCCAGCTTTGGCTCTGACCTTTAATCTTGATGCAGAACTGAGCGATGTGTTTTATTGGTCTCAAATCTGCCTTCTGTGCCTCTGCAGACCACAAGCCCCTGGTAGGAGGCAGCCGTGCCTTCACTGCCTTGGAGCCCTTCCACACGATCAGCGTCGCTTAGGCGTATCGACAGGAAAGGGGGACACCATTGTCTGTTGAGACTGTTTGCTATTATTTGGTGAGCAGACACTTTGAAAAGTGTATATATAAAGGTTCTTGTGTGCCTGAGTGTGTGTATAACAGGGAACACTGGAAGGAAGGAAGGAGGGCAGAAGGTGGCTCCCTATTTTATTGCTGCGTTCCTCCCAGTGGTAATCAGTGCTGTGTTTGATGTAGGACTTGGTTTTGGGGGTTGCAGGAAAAAACCTGGGTGATGGTGGTTCGGTCTTTCTTTTGGCAGCTTCTTCGGCTTCCCTACTATGAGTGGCTCCTACCCCCATCTTTTCTTCCATTCCATCCTCTCTTCTCTTCCTTCCTTTCTTCTCCCCCGCCTTGTCCCTTTCTCTAAAACCACAATGGCAGATAGGCAGAGAGGATGGGGTGAAGAAATGCCCTGAGTCAGGAACATGAGAATAGGACTGGGGTCTGGCTGCAGATTGGCCAGCATCTGAGGCCACGGTCATGGCTTGAGTGTCCCTGTCATGGACACAGTTCTAGATATACTCAACCCAACGAGAGGCCTGGCAGAGGAAGCTGGGAGCAGAAATCATTCCAGGTCCTCTCTCCACCTCTCCCCCTCCATCCCTCATCTTCCTGGAAGACCAGGCTCGAGGAGAAAAACAACTGGGATCTGGTCCCATGACTCCTGTCCAGGGCTGGGCTTCCTTGGCTGCTGCTCCCACAGCCAGGAAAGGGAGGAAGGCTGGGGTCTTCCACCGATCGTGTTCAAGCCCGTTTGGGCTTTTCCGGCACCTCTGATGGAGGACTGCAGCTCTGAGAAGGCAGAGCGGGTCCAGCAGCACTGCTGCTCCACAGCCTCCAGCCCTGGATGGCTGCCAAGCTCACCATCTGTACCCTCCGGCCAGGGGTAGGCCATTGCCAGCTTCTGCATTAAGCCCTCCCCTGGCCCACTGCCCCAGCCTGTGCTGGGGATCTGCCAGAGCCCCAGACTGCATCATGTAATCAGATAAGCTTTGCCAGGTTTATGGCTGGTAATTTACGGCTTCTTGAACAACATCTATCACGCTGTACAGTCATTAATCCCAGAGTCTTTGCCTACTTTGTAGAAAATAGCTTTTGTAATTCCTTACAATGTAGCATTTGCTAACTCACCTGTCGGGCTGTCAGGCTGGGTGGGTGTGACAAGCCACTTTCCAGTTATTTCTTTCCATCTTCCTTTAGGGGAGCCAGGCTTAGGGGAGCCAGGCCTTCTTCCTCCAGAAAATCACAGCCAAGATCTTTATTACCCAGCTCTCTTTATAACGGCTCTCCGCCTTACTCCTGCAGGGCAGCTCCATACTGTGAAAGGCAGTCGGGGTGCTGATGGTGAGGTGGGCTCACAACTCCCGTAAGGGCAGAGCCTTTCACTGCAACAAAGAGAGAGCAGGTCCCAGGCAACACAAATTTACTCTTTCCTTATTCAGTGTCAGAGGGAGAGGGGGTGGAGTGTGACCTGAGGGCACATGGACACACTTGTATGCAAGCACAGGTTGTGTGAAATGCTTCTGTGGTCAACCCTGGCTTGGATGCTCTAATCACAGGATCAGTCTGGACCGTTGAAAACTTCCAACAAAGGCAAACAAAATGATACATAACTGCATTTGGCTCCAGGATGAATCACATGGTCTTTCATAGCCAAATAAACTTAAGCTATTCCAGCATTAAAATGAAGTCTCCTTCTCTTAAGGCATGTCTCCCTGGCTGAAAGAGGAGGTAAATGGGAAATTCTAAATTATGGTGAGAAAGGACAGACGGGTGGGCTGAAAAGATTTGGACTGTGATCTTATGACACCTAGAGTATATATTGATCAATTTAAAAGTTAAAAAAAATTCTGGGGAAAGATGAAGTGAACCATACTGGAAGGTAGTATATCAAAATGATAAAAAGGTCAAGGGGCACCTGGGTGGCTCAGTTGGTTAAGCAACTGCCTTCAGCTCAGGTCGTGATCCTGGAGTCCCAGGATCAAGTCCCACATCGGGCTCCCCACTCAGTGGGGAGTCTGCTTCTCCCTCTGACCCTCTCCCCGCTCATGTTCTCTCTCACTCTCTCTCTCTCAAATAAATAAATAAATAAAATCTTTTAAAAAGGTCAAATTCAGATGTTGGGACATATATATATATTATATATATATCACTTTTATTATATAATATATATGTACATATATATATCTCCCAATTTATTAATCGCCTATGTTTTCTAACAACGAACATGCATTTTTATACTTGGAATAGATACAAATACCACAAATGAATGATAACGTTCATTATGATTGAGCAACTGATGAACGTGACCAACATCAAAGGTGTTTGTCCCCCTCTTATACATTCCTAGGACAGGATAATATCTAGAGGCATGTTATCTGCCCATTTCCTCTCCTTGGACCCATTCTCTCTCTCTCTCTTTTTCAAAAATAATAGGTAATGTTTATTGAACACTTGCCTTAGCCGGCTTCTGTGCTAAGCACATTATAAGCATTATTTTATTCTATCTTTACAAGTTAGAGATAATAGTCTTTAATACTGGTGTACTTTTCCTCCAGGCTTTTTTTAAAAAATGGACTTTGTTAGCACAGTTTTAAATTTACAGACAAATTGTGAAGATAATACAGAAAGTTCCTGTATAACTTGAAGCCAGCCTGTCCTATTATACCATCTTATACTAGCATGATACATTTGTTACAGTTTTTTAAAAGATTTTATTTATATACTTGACAGAGAGAGAGCACAAGCAAGGGGAGCAACAGAGGGAGAGGGAGAAACAGACTACCCTCTGAGCAGGGAGCCTGATGTGGGGCTCGATCCCAGGACCCTGAGATCATGACCTGAGCCGAAGGCAGATGCTTAACTGACTGAGCCACCCAGGCGCCCCACGTTTGTTACAATTAATGAACCAATACTGATACTTTATGATTTACTAAGACCCACAGTTTATTTAGATTTCCTTAGTTTTTAGTAATGTCCTTTTTCTGTTCCCCCCAAGCTACCACCTACTGAACAGCCGTCTTGAAGCTCTCTCGAAGCTCCTCTTAGTTGCAATAGTTTCTCCGCCTTTCTTTGGTTTTGATGACCTTGACAATTTTAGGGATGCTCCTCAGAAATTGTTTGAGGTTTTCCTCTTTGATAAGACTGGAGTCAGAATTGTTTTTTTTTAATTTAATTTTTTAAATTACTGAAGTATAAATGACATACAATGTCATGTTAGTTTCAAGTGTACAATATAGTGATTCAACAGTCATACACAGCATGCCACACTCCTTGGACCCATTCTCTACCACAGTACCCAAACCTCTCTAGTTCTGCATTTGATTTTCTCATAGTAAATATAGGAAGAAATATATGGAAGAACTTAAATATTTCCCAATGCAAATGTTATATTCTTTATGGTACCCTCACTGCTTCACAGAGGGTGCTCAGGAAATATTTGTTGAATGGATGGATGGGTGCATGGATGGATGGATAGATGGATGGATGGACTGTGTCTGCTTTTCATTTCAAATAAGGCAACTGAGGTGCAAGCTGGTGTCATTATGCTGTCCCTGCTGTGGGCTCCTTGGCATCAGTGCCTTGGGCAGCCACTGCCACAGTGCTCGTTCTTGTGCAGTCAGGGTATGGACGGACAGTGCCAACACAGCACTAACTGGGGGTGGGGACACTTTCTATATTCGGACTGAAGGCATAGTCAGCTTTCCCACCGAATTCTGCTCAGGGCATTTGTTGGCTTGTTGGCTTGTCATTATTGGCGCTGTTCAGTGGAAGCATGGATGCTCCTGCAGGACATACAAGCAGACACAATGCTGTCTCTTGGACTCCACTGTCATGGCAGGGTTGTCTTTCAGGGTCCATCTTCTGCTTGATATTCTGTCTGCAACTTGGCGTCTGAAGACACTCAGCTGACGTGGTGTTGACATTAGACTCTGATTTGGGTGCGGGGTGGGGAGGGATCTTTAATGAGTCTTTGTAGCTCAGTCCTTTAGGGTATAGTATAGATATAGGTCAGCTACAGCATAGAATAGAGTCTTAAACTCACTCATTTCAGCGTGTCTACCCCCCCAACGCACACACGCATGCACGCACACATGCATGCACGCACACTCTCTCCAAGTGGCAATGGCAGCTCTCTCTTTCAGCCACATATGTACGGAACCCCTTCCTCTTTCTCGTCCCCATCCCAGCTGCCTGCAACCATCATTTTAATCGGAGTTTGAGGGCTAAGGAGGATGAGGAAAGTTGTGCAAAGAACACTGACAAATTGAGGTGAGTTTGGAAAGCTCATCCCGGGCCTCTGGATACCTTCACAAAGATCACAGATCAGCAGCTTGGTCTTCCCTACACAAGATGGCCCAGGAAGAAAGAAGCCAGGGGATTCCTATTTCTAGTACTTGCAGGAGATCCTTTCTATCCATTACAGGAGGTGAGGCATGGGGTGGGGAGGATACAAAGGGTCAGTGGTCTGGCAAACACGTTGACTCGTAAGTTTGAAGGGTGGGCTGGTGCAGGGTCCACGACGATAGAGGAAGCTACAGCCTTCGGTCGTAGACTTAATAACCCAGGGGCTTCAGGGAAAATCCCTTAACCTTTCTGAGCCTCATTTTTCATTGTTCATCTCCTATAAACCAGCCTGCATCAAATGAGTCGGTGTTTGTGCAAGTGTTTTGCAAACCGCAAGGTTCTTTACAAATGCAAAACATGGCTAGATTAAGTGCATAATAAGCACTTGTTGAATGAGTGAATAAATGGAACTCCGTCGTGGTGTGCTATTAATTTTGATGACATATTGATATCACTAGCAAGCATTTTATCGATCGATGACAATCCTATGAGTACCGGTCAAAACAAAACTGCAAAAACCACAAATTTCATCGCTGAGTGATATACAGCTTTATAGTGGTTTTCTTTGTTTCATTTGTCTCTGTCTTGTCTCTTCAATTACATCGTAAGCTGCTTGATAGCAGAAATCAAGTCATACACAGATTGCCCGGCATCAATGGGGGCACAAAAGCTGACCTTAGTGAATATTTGAGGATTGGATCTTGGATCTTCCATGGGCAGGACTGGGGATGCTTTGAGGGTTGCACATGCATGGGACAGCCATCTGCTGGTTGGACTGGAGGGGTCGGGAAGAAGCAGGGCTAGTTGGAGGGTACTCTTGCAGACATGCCTGCAGACCCATTTATCTCTCATGTTCCACACAGTTTGCCTAGAAGGAAAGAAGAGAAGAATGGGACGTCTGAAGCAAGTGAAATTAAGCCGCAAATTTCTTCTGAGCCTTTTGGGTGATATTCCACCAACTCCTGAGAGGGTTAACCAGGTTTCTGGCTGTGACTTCTCCCACCACCCTTTTAAGTGCTGTGCTTCCTCTCCTTCTGACCAGCCTAAGAGCGCTTCTTGGCAGTCTATGGCTAGGAAGTAACAGAAAATTACTGAGACTTGGTAGGGAAAAGGCTTTTACTCAAAAAAAAAAAAAAGAAAGAAAGAAAGAAGAAAAGAAAGCAAATGAACAGAACAGCCAGCACAAGAGAAAGGGAACCAACCTTTCAAAGGAACTTCTATTTAGTGCTAGCATCAGAATGAAGGCAAGCTCTTTCTTCTCCACCAGGCCCGCACTGAGGAAAGTGAAATTGCTCTCCCTCCATTTCATTACTGGGAAGCCTTTTCTGGTTTCTTTAAGAGTCTCAAGTCCCCAAGAAGAGTGTCGCTGTGAACTCTGGCGCCCACACATTGCTCTTTTCTGCACTGTGCTTTGCACTAGAAATTGTGAACAGAAATGAGGTAACTTACAGGGACCCCAGTAATTGATCCAGGACTGGGCAGCTGGCAGAAGACTGGATACAGCAGATGACTGGGTCCAGACAATCAGTGAAATGAAAGCCAAAGGCCTAATGGGAAGGAAGAGCAAATTAAGTACCACAAACTAGGCAGAGATAAAGGGTAGAAACAAGGCTGATGGATGGAGAGAGACAGAGACCATTTCAAACCTGAGCACCTTTCGGAATATGAAGGAATCATCTCTATGGGAAGGGCCAGAGCTATTAAAAGGGTGAATTGATGGCTGAGCAATGCCCACCAAGCTTGCTCCATGGACCCAAAGCTCTTTAAACAATTAACACAAAACAGGTAGAAAGTAGCTATTAACAAGGAAAAGAAAACCCAGAGGTCAGGCTTGTTTGTTTAAGGAGAGAACAGCAGTGATTCATCATCATACTTCAGACGGCTAAGTAAATATTTACTGAATGAGGGCAATAGTACTCGAAAGGGAACCTGGGAGTGGTCTGTGAAGGTGCCTCTCTGCATCGGGGGTTTGGTGGGACGTGTCTCTGGGACCACAGGGGCTCGGCTTGGGAGGACATGCTGGGTGTAGGTTCTCGGGTCACCTTCAGCAAGTTTACATAAGCAACTTGAAAGTTTTTTGACAGGCTCGTGTTATTGCAAATATACCTGCTAACTTGTTAGTGTTCCTGGTTTCTGGGCATACAACTGAAATAAGGAAAATACCCAAACTTGCATTTAAATCATGAATTTCTCCAGTTACTGTATTCCGTTAGCATTCCTTGAAATTTTTTTTTCAGTTAAACTATAGAAATTTGGGGGACTGGAAGAAACCCAACAAGAGCATTCATCCCAGTCCATTTAGATGAAAGCATCAAAAGAGTCCTGGAATGGTCGGCTGGGAAGGACTTCGAAATCCCTAGTCCCATCACCATTTATAGCAGAGGCAAACAAGTCCCAGAGCAGTGAGGGGCTCGTCTAAGGCACACAGGGGTCTGGTCCCAGGACCATGCCTCCCATAACCGTGCTCCCTACACTAGATCACACTTTCCATCCCCTAGGTGGAAGAGTTCTTGATGTCCTTTAAATATCACACAGAGTTGTTTTCAGATGGCTGTATTAGACCCATGGATGCCAACCACTGTTGGACTCTGAGCTGCTTTCTAAGGAGCATAGAACCTGGCAGCTTTGAGGGGCAGCACAGATTCCCCTGTAAGCAAACTATAGCTCCAGGGTGGGTGCCACAGTCCTTTGTGACCTCCCCAGTGGCTAAGTGGGACCTTGGCTGTGCTCACACAAGCTTGCGAGCCTGCAGTGTGGTCACCACCTGGCTGCCTGCTCCGTGGATCACACAGTGGACTCGGCTCCCCCAGGACACCTTTCCTTTTCCGGCCCACACATCCCAGTTTCTTCTTTCCTCTTAGGGAATTTCAGCTTAACTATTGTTCTAAACATACTTAAACATAACTACACTGACCCACAATCTCTGGGGGAGCTGAGGTTTTAAATTTTCACGCTATTGCTTGAATAGGAAGAGTAACAAGAGGTGGACTGCCGAGGGTCTTGAAGATCTTGAAAGATCTTGAGAAGAATGCAACTTTAGCTGAGGGAAACAGGACAGAAAATAAAAACCAATATAATGGCTTTGTGGGAAAGAAAATAAGACTATTGGCTCTGAGGGTAGAGAAGATGTACCACGTTTCAAATAGGGGCAGTAGCTTGCAAACACGATTTCATGATGTGATGCGTGGTGTCTTCTTTTGTATTTTTATCCTCTAAAGAATACTTTAGAAAATAACAGTTTAGAGACCACAGTTATCAGAGTTGTTTTCTGCTTGTGAACAAAAAAAAATGTAGATTTATATTCAAATGGATAAAGGGTTATGGAGAATGAAATAGAGAGTGGGTACAGTGACAACTGAGTCTGGGGAAAGCAAACGTGAGTAGGGAGCATGATGAGTCAGGTTCTCTGGCTTTACATCAGGCTATTTGCCTGCAGCCTTAGTATCACTCAAAGACCTCCCAGGGACAGGAGGGGTCACGTTTCTGAAGCAAAGTCTGGATTAAGTGGGTTAAAAAGAACCACTACTCACGAGATTTTCTAAGGCTCTTGATACGATGTTTCTCTCTGGTCCTGTAAACCACAGAAGGGCCCCAGGAAGTGTAAGAGCTGAATGCTAACAAGTGAGACTTTGAGGCCCAGGGTTGAACCCGGGGGCCCACTTCCCAGCCTCCCACCTCTGCCTGCAGTGGGAAGGTGAGCCGTGAACAGGGAGAACGGGCGGGAGGGAGGACAAAGAGCCTCTGATGGGAAAGACACAGGTATATCTCAAGTAGAGGAAGATCCCCTTCTGGCCAAATTTTCGTTCTTATTGGAAATCCCAGGAAATCTGCAGTGCAGCGCGTGGTTTGGGGGCCTATGGCTTTGAGGTCTAAGAGCAGATTCCCTCATTCAGGATCTATGCAGGGCTCATCACTACAGGCCTACTATGTGTCAGACACTGTTCCTGGGACCTCTGCTCTAAGCCACCCCAACACCATGTTAGATCCTCCCTGCTTCTACCACCAGCCCCAGCCTGTCATTAACAAGTAGCAAAACTGATTCATTTGGATTTTATCTCCTTTTTATTTCCCCTACTCGCCCCATCGTGGGGTTGCTAATAAACTACATCACAGGGTAAAAGGCTGGCAGCTGGGGGGGTGCATAAAGGAAAATGCAAGTGCTGAGCTAATGAATTAATTGGATTTTGATGTACTAAGAGTCCGTAATGAGCTCTCGATTATTCAGGGATATGTTCCCAACCTAATGTAGTCTTCTTTATTTTCCTCTTGCTCTGCTTGAGGCTGAGTAATTTGGAACTTGTATAAAACAACAAGGATTCTTGTGGAAACAAAACAAAATAACCAACCGTAGTCTAATTTTCTTTTCTTTTTAAAGACTTTTCAAGCCTTTTGCTTGTCACCCATTCCCTATTCAAATGCAAGCTTTTTTGAGGTCCAGGATCTAATTTATATTCACATCCTTCCTACCTCCACAACCCCACTAAACAATATTTATGAATATTTTTTCATGTTAACAAATACAATTAATTTTCAGTGGTTTTGTAGTATTCCATTTTATGATGCTTCATAATTTATTTAACCACTCATTATTGGACACTTAGATGGTTCTTTATTTTTCAGTATCCCTACAGTACCTTATAAATAAACCTTGTGCACTTTCTTAATAACTTTGTGAAGATAAAGTTCTGGAAAAAAAGTCTGGGTCAAAGTGGATGCGTGTTTTTAAGGGTTTTGACTCATGTTGCCAAATATGCTTCAGAAATATTGCGCCAAACGTGTATGAGAGTTCTTATATCTCTATACCCTCATTCAGTGTTTCCTGGGCAGAAATTTCCGGGCATGAGAGATCAGTGAGAAATCACTCCTTTAGATGAGGTTGTTCCCCTTGGGTAGCATTATTATTCAATGCCTTTACCCTTGGCAACGGGCGTCCAAGTTTAAGCCCTTTCAAATCCAATAGTGTATATTTATAAAGGTCAGTCTGTTGTTTTCACCCTCCACTGGTTTGTCTGACCTCATTTGTAGACTCACCATTTCCACTCCTGGGTGGGTTTGGGGGTTGAGGAGTGAGAAGGGTAAGACTAAAAAGACAATACTCCAAAAAGAAGACTTGTGTCCTCGCTGTTCTTAGAAAGGCAGCACCCTCAGAAACAAAATGGCCGGCTCCACAGGATCCTCCTGTTTCTCCCTGTTTGTAAAATGAAAAAGAAATGAATACTTTTGTGATTCTCTTAAGATCCAGAATTCTTTACGGGCTGAACCATCTAAAGCAATGGTTCTCAAAATAGAAAAGTGAGCTCAGCTTTTAGCCTTGGATCTTATATCATAATTCTGGTTTTATGGCAGTCCCCTGGGTGTTCCTGCCTTCCAGCCAGTCATTACGACAATGAGATAAAAAAAAAAAGACAGATTTTGAAACGAAGTTAGTGATGAGGGAACGGGCAAAGATAGAGGTGTAGAGCTGAAGGGGAAAAGCACTACATAAAGGGGGCAGGAGACAGGGGCAGAACAGGAGGTGGGGTGGGGGAGAGAAAAGTAGAGAGTGCAGTTGCGAAGCCACCTGGGTTTTCAGGGTCTGCTTCAGACCAGCAAGAATGCAAGAGGGCTCAAAGCTCAGCAGAGTTTAGGAGCAGCCCCTATCTCCTCCTACCTCCCCTCCAAAAAGCCACCCCAAATAAACATTTAATCTCAATTATGTTCCTTTAGCCTTTCTTTCAATCAAATTGCAGCCTTAAGCCCCTCCTCTATGGAAATTCTGCAGCTGTTACGGGGGAGTATCTAGAATCACCATCAAAACATGCAACCAAGGCAAAATTCCTCTTAAATATTCTAGGACTCTAGGTACCATTTGATATATTAATTATGTAATTTACTGATTAAGTGGGTTAATAAAGAACCACTACTCACGAGATTTTCTAAGGCTCTTGATACGATGTTTCTCTCTGGTCCTGTAAACCACAGAAGGGCCCCAGGAAGTGTAAGAGCTGAATGCTAACAAGTGAGACTTTGAGGCCCAGGGTTGAACCCGGGGGCCCACTTCCCAGCCTCCCACCTCTGCCTGCAGTGGGAAGGTGAGCCGTGAATGGGGAGAACGGGCGGGAGGGAGGACAAAGAGCCTCTGATTTGGAAAGACACAGGTATATCTCAAGTGTCATAAGCTGCTGAGTGCCTTGAAGAAGTCAGGGCTGTGGAGAGCAGAGTCAGATTTCTCCTATTTGGCTTATTTACAGGTCTCTTTGAGGGTATTTTTAATGGTAATAATTGTGCCTTTGCTAATCTCTGTCTAAATCAACGACTGTTTTTCGGGTTAGAAAGCCTTACTGTGACTCTCGTCTGAAGCACGATTCAGTACACACCAGCCTCTGAAAGGACAGAGGAAAATAAACAAGCCGAGTTCTTTGGGAGGGTTTTGTGAATTTTGCAAAAGGAGGCATGAGCATTAGAGAAAGCACTTTGCCTCAGCACATGGATGTAAGAGAAAACCCTCTATCACTAGCCAAAATGTCAGATAGGGTACGCTCACTCATAGTTGATTAGAAAATAACAGATCCCCTTCCTGTGACTCAGCAGGGCAGTGCCCTTGTGCACACTCTCAGCACTCTCAGCTCTTCTTTCTCATGCATTCAGATAGCAATGCATTTTCCCAGCAGAAGCCTCCATGTTATTTCCTGCCAAAACTGAGCAATGAATTTGGAACTTGGGCCAAAAGAGCTTAGTATATATGTCAACACTGGATAGAGCTTTGTAAAGCTGCCCTCATTTAACTAATAGACACTCTCTTCATTAGGGACTGGGGGGCTCTCAAAGTAGGCTTTGAGGAGGTTAGCAAAGCAGAAATTGTGTTCCTGTTGTCTCTTTTGTCCTCAAGACTAATAAATGGTGTGTTTTTCAATACCCTTTGATAGGCTACTGATGATCCTAAAATAGACAGTCATGAGGTAAGGGTTGAAGGGCTTACATGGGGGACTACTAGAATGCTGTGTTGATGGACCTTGGCCAGAAAACCCAGCAAGTGATTTCTGTGTCCCAAGAAATTTGTTGACCAATTTGAAAACTTGTTTAATCCCAGCTTACACTCATCCATGCTTTTTCACTGGCTTTCCCCGTTCTGTCTTTCTTTTCTGGTGTGATCAGCCTAAAAGAGAGCAAGTCCCTACTCTTGTGTGAATTATAGGAAAACATACTTAAAGGAAGGGAAAGGGGGAGCCACGTTGGATGTATTTGAGGTTCAAGCCAATGCCCTGGGCTCTTTGCAAGGAAAATTCACAGACACCCAAGAGAGCCCTTTATGCTTTAATACAATGTCTTATTTGGCTGAGGCTCTGTGGGACAATGGGACTAATCATGCTTCCTTATTGGACCTGTCCATTTGGTCAAAGGATTCTATCAATCTCTTTGTGGAAGTTGGCCAGACATTTGATTGAATTAACCAATCTGAGTGGCCAATTTTTCTAGTAGACACAACCAATGACTCAGGTTATCATTAGACATTTTACTTCTGGCGTTTGGGGCCTGGCAGAGAAAAAGCAATATTGACTCTTCACAACAGCCAAAATCTGGCAGCTCCACATTTCTGGCCAAATTCCCCTATCCCTTGTCAGCCAGCCTGCTCCAGGAGGGAGATATCCCAGCATCAGCTTCCATGGAGCCCAAGCAGCTCTCCTTTGGCTGTGCTGTTCTGTAGCATCCATTCTCTTCTCTGCAGGGTCCACCAGGGACTTGTATTTCTGCAAGAATTCCTTGGGTGTGTTGTGTGTTCTCCCCTGCTTAGTCATTCAGCCGTAACCTTTCCATTTAGAATCCTGCCCTGCTGATGGTTCAGCTCCCTAGTTCAATATTTTACATTTATCTCTATTGAATTCCAGTTGCCTTCTGTTACAAGAGGCACTTAAATTATCTTAGCCTTGCTCCACAGGCTCAGGCTCCAAGTCCAGGACAAATCTGTTTAGCACTTAGGGATCATTGGCTGTGTGAGGGACTTGGGCATATAAATGTATCTGAATTGGGCATCTCTTAATGATGGCAAAGGCAGCACACTTGGGTCAAAAGCATAGGAGCCACTGGTATTAAAATCTCAATCAGGTTTCCTCAGGACTGGGGGAAAATGGACCAGAAATATTATTTGGAGAGTGGGGAAATAAATAACGATATAGCCTTGTAATAAAGGAGCAGCTAGCATATTGCAAGCACCTGTAGATACGAACACCGTTATGCACAACAAAAATGTGATGTAGGCTTTTCTTCATCAAGGACATTTACAATATATTATGCCATTAACTCTCTTGTTGCCCTCCCACTGATGATGGCAATCGTATGATTTTCCCCATATTTCAGGGTTGGAAGAGTGGTTCAGGAAGGGTAAAGAGCTTGTGATATGCTGGGAGTAGTCCCCAGCTTAGCTCATCTATTCTAATGTTCTTGCCAATGGATTATGGCCATTGAAAAACAGGCACTCAGGATGAGGGTCCCCAGAGTGAAGGACTCTAGATTGTGCCACTCTGCATACCAAGCCATTACAGAAAAATCCCAGCTCTAACGTGGGAGGAAATGGATAACTGGTAATTCCCACCAGCTTCTTTCCCTAGACACATCCCTAACATTTTGGAATCCAAGTTTTATTGACTCTCTAAGGTCTGAACGCAGCAGTTTGATGGCTTCTATCATTTCTCCCTTTGGGATCCAGTGAGCACTTCTAGTCCTATAAAACCCCACAAACCATAAGGCCCAAGAGCTCAAGAAAGTTGAAAGTCCCTTGCATTCATGAATCCATGGTTTCCTTCTGATTCTTTAAGATCTTTTGCCTCCATGAGGGATAAAGGAATAGAAAGGAAGAAGAAAAAACCAACCATAGAAAGTGGAACTGGTATGGAAGGAGATATATGGAAAATAATGACTATGCTGTTTCATAATGGCTTGTCTGTTGGGCCCCTTTTTCCTCTTTAGAAGTAGACAAGCAATAGCATTGTTTCTGAGGAGGGAGAGGGAGAGAATGAGGTGGTATCCTGAGCCAACAGTGAGGCTGCCTGGAAAGCTCTTGATTAACTCATATTTTAAAAGGTCATGTATGAAAGATGGAAGGAGAAACACACAACCAAGGACAAATACAAAAGAGTATCACAAGCCTGTAAGAATAGTGCCAGCAAGACGAAAGCTCAGAATGAGCAGAGGCTTCAGAAAAATGCCAGGGACAACACAAGAGCTTTTAGTAGCTAAGTTCAGAATTAAAAGGGACAGGCTCACTACTTGGGGAACTGGAGCAAGGTTAAGGACGAGAAGAGAAAGAAAAAATCAAATATTTTGTTTCTTTACCAAAAGGCAAGATCTTTCAGCGGAAGAGAATAGGATCAATATTGTTCAAATAATCTTGAAACTCAAGCTGGACAAACAAAAAGTAAGTGGTCACCTGGAGGCTTTAAAAGTTTCCACACCTAACATTATTTCATGCCAGGGTTTTGAAGAAACTTTTATAAATGTTTATAAAACTAAAGTTTGGAAATGATTGAGGGAAGAAACCAGAGATTAGAGATGAGAAAAATCTGGATTTTCATAGAAAGAACATGAGGTTCCAGATTGTACAGCCTGGTGTCTTTGATACTGATCACCATAGACATTCTAAAATTAATTAATATCCAAATTGCCTATGTACTCTTAGAAGAGAAGTAGTAATTACTAGAAGCTAGCATGGGTTCACTGAGAACAGGCATTTTAAGTGGACTCCTGTATTCACTTTGTACCAGATTGCTAGATATATGAATAAGCTGAATACTCTAGATATGCCAAGGTCCTTGACAACGTTTGCCTTGATATTCTTGTGGATTGAATGGGAAATTGAGGACTGCATAATACTGTTAGCTAGCATCACAGGTGGTTGGTCAGCCATGCCCAGGCGTTGTATAACATCAATAGAGTGGGAAAATCTTATATATTCAAGGGCTATATCTTTGGCTCTATTCTTTCTATTTTATCAAGGACTTAGATGGAAGATATAAGCAGAAAGCATGCTTATCAAATTTATGAATGGGTAGCAGAGCCAGGATTCAAAATATCTCTACATACTATAGGAATGACTAAAACTAACAAGGTAAATTTTGATGGGGATAGAATTAAGTTCTGCACTCAGGCTTAAGAAAAATCAGTGATGCAGGTACAGACTGGGACTACCTTGTTCAAGAATAACTCATATGAAAAAATTACTTAGGGGTTATTATCTGACTAAAATGCAAGTAGCAATTATAGTATATAAGGCTTCTAAAACATTTCCTGCAATCACAGACCACTGTAGAGGTAGTCTGTGTAAGACAAAGGAAGCAGCCATCTTATTGTCCTGGAGAAATGTCCCTGACAAATTAGAGCTGTTCCAGGGAGGGCTAACACAATAGTGAGGCATCTCACAACCTAGATGTGAGAGTAACTTGGCAATGGCTGGTGGAGCTAAAGATACCGTAGATATATAACTTAGAAAAGTTCTTGCACCTATGCACAAAAGAATGTCTATCAGAATGTTTTTAGCAGCATTGATTGTGATTGCTAAGAACACAAATGACCTAAATGTCCATCACCGGGAGAATAGCTAAAGAAACCATGGTGTATTCACAGACATAATTAGAATGGAAAAAGGAAATTGAATAAGAATACATACATTATGAGAGCATTTATTTACATTTTAAAATGTGCACAATAATACTATTTCCTGTACAGTGATACATATATATGCAGTAAACAGGAAAGAAATACATGGGAGTGAGAATTACCAAATCCAGGGTCATGCTTACTTCTCAGTGGAAAGGGAGAGCAAGGCAGTATGTAGTGGAAAAACAGGAGTCTTCTATTCACAATGTTTCCTTTTAAAGTTGGGTGGGTGATTCTATGTTGTTTTCATCATTATACCATTTTCTATGTTTGAAATATCCAAAATACTTTTTTGGACTTAAAAATATGTATTGAGGTGAATCTTAAAATTAACCATTTAAGGGGCGCCTGGGTGGCTCAGTCTGTTAAGCGTCTGCCTTCGGCTCAGGTCGTGATCCCAGAGTCCTGGGATCGAGCCCCACATCGGCCTCCCTGCTCCGTGGGAAGCCTGCTTCTCCCTCTCTCACTCCCCCTGCTTGTGTTCCCTCTCTCGCTGTGTCTCTCTCTGTCAAATAAATAAAATCTTAAAAAAAAAAATTAACCATTTAAAAGTGAACAGTTTGGTGGCATTTAGTACATTCACAATGTTGTCTACCATCACCTCTATCTAATTCCAAAACATTTCCATCACTTCATGTAATACTCTGTACCCATTGAGTAGTTTCTCCCTACCCCCCTTTGAAAAGTTTTTTTTGGGATAGTGAGAACTTTTTAAAAAAAAATTAAAAAGTTGTTGTAGGTTCACAGCAAAATTGAGAAGAAGGTACAAAGATTTTTCATATATCCCCTCCCCTTATACACAGATAACCTCCCTCATCAACATCCCCCCACCAGAGTGATGCGTTTGTTACAACTGATGAACCTACATTGACTCATCATTATCACCCAGAGTCCATAGTTTACTTTAGGATTCATTCTTGGTGTTGTACATTCTATGGTTTGGCACAAATGTGTAATGACCTGTATCTGCCATTATAGTATCATACTGTATTTTCATGCCACAAAAATCCCCTCTGCTCCACCTGTTTATTTCTCTCCAAAATATGTTTTTAAGGAGTGTGCTTTAAAAAAAAAAAAAACTCATAAGAAAGAAGAAAAGGGGGATAATGATAACTGTCTTTAAACATTTAAAATTTTTTTCTGTGAAAGAGAAATTCAATCTTGTAAAGCTCCCAAGGGACCGGTGAGTGGGTATTAGAAGAAGGAAGAGTTTGGTTTAACATAAGGAAGAGATTTCTAACAAGATTGGAGCAGTATTTCACAGTTGTTCAGAACATGGGCTTCGAGTTAGAGGCAGGTTAAAATCTCTGCCGCTTTATCAGTCCCGGGAAAGTTGCCTGACTTCTCTGAACCTTCATTTCATGTTTATGAAGTAGATAATAATAGTATCAACCTAATAGGATAATTGTAAGGAATAATTTAAATGAAGTATAGTGTAGTGAATAGCACAGAATAAGTGCTACATAAATACAAAAAATAAAGGAAGAGCTGTCCATAGATAGAATGACTATCTTGTAAGACACTGAGCTTCCCAGTGCTGTAAAAGTTCAAGGCTGGATGAGGAACTGTCCAAGGTGCTGGAGAGGGAGACGTCTTTATCAAAGGGAGGCTATGTTCCCTATTGTTCTCCTCACACATTGTTGAATCTAAAAGTCTGCTTCAAGCACTGAAGAGACATGTTGTTGTGTGTGTCTACAAACAAAATGTATTAGTTCTCTATTTCTGTAATATTACTAAAAAATCAGTGACTTAAAACAGCACACATTTATTATTTCCATTTCTGAGGTCCAGGCTTAGTTAGACCATTTGGCTCAGGATTTCACCAGTAAATTGCAAGCAGAGTGCTGACCATGGCTCAATCTGCTCCCAGTCTCACATGCTTGTTAGCAGAGTTCAGCTCCTTTCGGAGTATTGCACTGGTGGCCCCAGTTTTATTCTAGCTGTCTGCTGAAAACTGCCCTCAATTCCTAGTGATTGCTGGTGGGGGGCCATCTCCAGTTCCTTGTCACATGAGCCTTCACAACATGGCTGCCTGCTCCATCAAAACTAGCCAAAGATGGAGTCCACCAACAAGAAGATGTTACAATCTATGAACGTAATAGTGGAAGTGACATCTCCTCGCTTTTGCCATATTCTGTAGGTTGGAAGCAAGTCACAGATCCTGCCCATACTCAAGGCAAGGGGATTACACAAGGGTGTGATTTTGGGAGGCAAGGGTAATGAAGGTCATTTCTGAGTCCATCTGCTATAGGCAGGAAACTGCATGAGGAAACAGGAGCACAAGTCCCCCACCCACCCACCCCATACTGTGGCAGGGGCAACAGAGGGTCAGACACAGGCATGTAAAGTGAGATTGAGAAGGAACAAGAGGAGGAGAATTGGGGAAGCTGGAAAGCTGACTAACCATCACAGCAGAGCTCAGGGAAGGCAAGTGGTTATGGGGACCCCAGGCTGACTGAATAGCCATTATGGCTACCGGGAGCCTGCCTGGTGTGAAGGCAAGCTGTGCCTGGAAGTCTTACCAAACATTCCCTGTTTTCATAAAGCATGGAGAGGCCTTTTGTTAAGATGGGTTTAGGTACAAGGTGGATTTAGAAAAAGAGAAAAGAAACACTACATCAAAAACTAATGATGTAATGTATGGTGATTAACATAACAATAAAAATTTTTTAAAAAAGAGAAAAGTCATGTGCAATGGTCTAGCTTGGTTTTGTAACAGGCATATGTCAGTCTTTTGCCCATTTGCATCCACTTTGTTCTCCTTGGGAATTATTTTGTGCTGGATGTGGTGAAGACTGCCTGCCACTGACCTGAGTGTGTTCAGCTTGATGCCGCAGATATTTGGCCTTCTGGTGGGGAGGATACAGCCCCAGTGGCCAAGGATTCTCACTTCAGAATGCCCTGCATCTCATCCCATGCCAGCAAAGGAAATATATTTACAAAGGAGCCCAGAAACTCTAGTTACAGTCCTGGCTTAGCCCCCAGTTAGATACATAGAGTTTGACATTTTGTTGTTGTTGTTGCTCTTTTATCGTAAGTGTCCAGTGGGGGTGCAGAGTGTCTGAGTCTATGTATCTGGCTTTGAATAGGGTCTGGAGAAACTTCAAATCAATGCATAATAGATGCATGCAAAGCCAGCAGCATGGTGGCTGGGATGGTCTCAGAGCCACACTACCTCAGGGCTGGAAGAAACCTTCTGGTTGAATCCTTCCATGCACGGCTGAAATCAGGGAAGACTTGGCTCAGCTATTTCAGAATCTTCATGGTTTTATGCCTTTGGTTTTTGGATGAGAATAAATCAAGGAGAATTTTTAAATCTCTGGAAAAATTAGGGCCCTAGTATGAGTTTGGGAAATGGGTACAGAAGCTTGAGTTCCAGGTCAAATCGTTTTGACAGTGTGTTCCCCAGACAACCAGCCCACAGTGTGTTTCAATGATCCTTTCCTCAGAGGAGCTGATGTCTGCATCTTGCAAGTGTCTCCATCTCTGGCCAAGACCTGAGGAAGTGGCTTTTTCTGCTGTGTAGGTGTCAGGAGTCAGTACTAATACGTCTGTGAGTCAGACCAGTGTGGGTGAGCCACGCGTTCATCCAATACCCTGGAATAAAGGGGCATCAAGAGGCAGCGGATGTCTTAATAGAATATGGGGGGATTCTTCTAGGCCTGGACCTGGCCTTCTAGGTTTTATTCTGGAACTAGAAAATGGGATTTTGAAGAAGTGGCAGGAGTTCCTGTTACTCAGCTCCCTCCTGACTGTTACTGTTATTTGTCCCTCTGCTCCTCTCCTGACATCTGCAAAAACTTAACTAATTCAGGTATCTGAGCTGTTTCCCCCTTTTAGATATATTGGTGGGGGAAGGAGAGGGCAATGGGAATGAGAGCTGGGGCCGGTGGAATGCCTTCCCTGGGCACTGTTTAAGGTTCCCTCTGACATGGGTTCCTTTGACATCTACTGTGCCCTCTACTTTGTGGCTTCTTTGAACTTACAGCACTTAGCAGGGTGCTTAACGCATATGAAGAATTCAGTAATAGTTGCTGAATTTAAAAGAATTATTAACACAAGGAGGAGGATGGAGCCCTGGCTTGCAAGTAAAGAGACCTGTGTTCTAGCCCTAGCTGTGCCCTGCTGCCAGACGACCTTGGGATAACTATCCACTCCAAGCCTCAGAGTCTTTATTCGTAAAACAAGAAGGTTGAATAAGATGATCCCTAAGGCCCAATCAACTCTAACCCCCCCTGGCTTTATGATTTGACAGGAATAGGAATGGGAAAATCCTGGACTTCACTATGAAAGGAAAACAGCCAATACCATTAGCGGTGTCCTGCACACCAGCCCAGCCTTCCCAGAAATGAACATGCTTTGGGTGGGGACTGGAGGTGTCATGGAGCCTGTCCTCAGCAGGGTCAGCAGCCCCCACGGATAAGCACACAGCCTTAGTTGTCAAAGCACGCATAGCTCCGCCTCTTAGCAAACCCAATTCTGCTTGAGGAGGCATGTAGTAACTAGTCACGGGAGAAATAAGTACCAAATTGCCTGAAATAATTATAGTTTCCAAACAAATAAAGCCCTATGCTATGTGTCAATTCCTTGAAACATACACACACACACACACACACACAATTTCAAGAGATCTTGGCCTGAACTCTGAGGAGTACCAGCCTCAAAATATGCCTTGCTTTTAAAAAATCATAAGTGCAGACAGGGTATCTTTTTCATTATTATTTTTTGAGATGTAGAACACCTTTTTGTTAATCCCTTAAGAGTACACATAAACATGTATTTGTGCATGCAGGCACACACTCAGAGTTTAGAGACAGGAGTACCATCTCTAAAATGGAAATTATAGCACTGCTAACTCCCTGGGCTCAGCCTACAGCATTAGATTTTGTTCGGCAATGTGGAGTTTTGACTCCCCTCCCTACCAAGCAAGAGCAAAAGTTAATGCAGGGTGAGCATAGGCAGGAGGCCTTTGAAGAGTCTTGAAAATGCCAGATCCCTGGGTGTTTGACCAGAGAGGAAATGTGCCCATCTCCAGCCATCCAGTGAGGGAAAGGAGGTGGTCACTCCCTGGGCATCTTTTATCAGCACTCAGTTTACTGAGATCCTTCATTTTGTGGGATGCCTAGGGTTTAAGATGATGCATTTGTTCTGTTCAAAGAATGACAATATTTCCATTAGTGTAGTTTGGGTCTCGTTTCTTTCAGAAATGGGTGACTATTCTTGTCTGTGTGTGTGTGTGTGTATGCATGAGTGTGCATGTGTGCACAAAAAATGTATTGTATGTGTGTGCACAAGCATGTATGTGTGTGCATGTATAGGTACATATGTGTGTGCATGCATGAATGTGCATGAACATGCACTGTATGTGCATACAAGCATGTATATGTATGTATGTCATAAACATGTATGTATGTGTGCACTAAGGTGCTGAGATTATTTAAAACACAGCCAAGCCAGCTGACAGAGTCATTCTTAGACCCAATTCATGTGATTGTTGTATTTTTCTTTCTCTCTGAATCAAAAATTCTGCAGAACTGTGGAGCAGCTCTCGTCTTAATTACCACAGAAATATTGCTAATTAGAAACAAGGGAAGAAGTGTTAGGGATTTGCCTCCAAATCAAAGACAGCATTATTTTCCAATGGATATTAAAAGACTTGAAAAGAGGCTAAGATGGTGTGGTAGATAGAGTTGTAAAGTGTGCTTAGGGCCCCAGTGGTAAAACAGCTAGAAGGGAAAATTAAATATGTGGGAGGAAAATGTTCTCAGATGTTGGAATTATGCCTGCAGCCATAACACTGGATGCTATGATTCTATCTACCTCAAACACAAAACACGATCAAGAGATCTCCAAGGAACCTGAGGGTGGGAAAGGTGTTGGTGGCTTGAATGGGGGCCCCTCTAACCACCTTAGTCCAGCAGACATGATGCTGGATACTCCTGCAAATATTTTGAATGTAGCATCTTCTTTCTGCCCTGTTTTTCCCATCTCCTTGTTTTCCCACCAATTCTTTAGACTCAAACTGAGTGTGTGCTTGAGGAATGAGTCAAAAGATTAAAATGCAACGAGAAGCTCACTTCGGGGAGCTATTCCATGTGGCAAACCCCCTGTGTTTCTGGAAGTCGGAACTTCTAGATGAGCAGAGAGCTTGTGGTTTTGTTTGAGTGGCCTCCAGGCTGATCCAGATTCCAAGACTGAAACAAGATGGTGCTTTCCTTAACCACAGAGATAGCATCGTGATCACGATTGATCTGATCACTCTCAATGTTTCAAAAGCTTCAATTCTCCAAGCCGACAGCAAAGTCTGGAGGCATGAGGAAAGGGGCAGGGAGGAGAACCAAGCAGTCCCATGAGAGTAATTTAGGAATGGGAAGGGAAAAGGTAGGCACCGGCATGGTGGAAAGACAAGGAAGATGAATAGAATGACTCAAGTCCTCAAATTAAGCATCCCAAAATAGACGATGTACCAGAGATAGAGAAATGACTTGTTCCAAATCTAGGCCTTATTTCCCTTTGCTTTAGATAGATGGCTTCAGTAGGTTCATAAAGCAGCAGAGGGTTTGGAGTCGAGGCTGTGTAACCATGGATCAGTCACCCAACCTTTCTGAATTCCAGATTCCTTGTCTGTATGTTTTCCCCTGCCCTGACTACCTCACAAGGTTGCTACAAGGATCAAAGAAGGGAATGTGTGTGCAGGGGCTTTGTAAATTGAACAACACTGAATGCATGTAGGCATGATCATACTTGTGTCTTAGCACTAGACAGAAGGGCTTTGCCCTTCTTTGCCACCCCAAACTCAGGATTAGTAGAGAGAACCGGGGGTATATGCTTACATGCAAAAACTTGGCTTTCAAGCCATGGTAAAGTTATCAGAAATCATCTTTTTCCACCAGCCACCCCAACCACAGGATAAGAGGAGAGCATTCTTATTGTCAACGTGCTATGTAAATTAAAGATAGTTTTCTATGGCCTCTTGATTGCTGACAAAGAGTTTAAAAAGCCAAACAATACTATAAGGCTCATCATGAAAAAAAAAAAGCAATTCCCTGGCTCATCCCTTCCAGCTCTGAGGGCTGTTCTTCAGAGGCAACTACTTTTAGCCATTTATTTTAGTATTTGCCTAAATAAATATAGATAATATATTTAGACTACTATTTCTTGAGGTTATTTTTTTCTTTCAAATTTTAGAAATCCTATGTCGATTTACTCCTGTGGAAGGTACAGATTTAGTTCTCTTACAACCCTGGCTTCACTCCCCCTACCCCCCTCACACGCACACGCATATGCACACACGCACACACGAATGCTCACACACGCACACACACAATTCCCCTACCCATCCTTTCAGTATAGTTATTCACAACCATTGTTTAAGTCAATATTTAGGATTTACATCCTTTCCCCTTTGTAAATATCATTCCCAGCAAAGCTGTGTGTGGCACAATGGTCAGGACTGATCTCTCGTGTAACTTCTATAATTTTCCCTAGAGTTCAATTTTGCATCTTCTTACTCTTCTTTGTGACTAATTCCAATTTGTAGCAAACTCTTCGACAGACCCACAAAACCTAAGAACAACGAGGCCCATCAAGCCAAGTGTCACTTCTGTGTTTTCCTGGGAGATCTTCCTGCCCCGGGGGTTGGTGATGCTCTGGGAGCTTCCTCCACCTGCATCTTAGGAATTCCCTTTCCTTCTCTCCTTGATAAAACCCTGTCTCCTGCACCCCATGCCCTCTTCCTCTCTGGCAGACATCCTTTTCCAGCTTCCTGAGAAGGGATGCCTCAGAGGTATATTTTTTAAGGCTGAGAACTTAGACATCTGGAGATGCAATTAATCTTCCCTCACTCTTGATTGGTATTGTGGGTACAAAATCGTGGATGGAAAATTCCTTTCACTCAGAACTTGGAAAGAAGGGCTCTATGTCTTTTGGAATCCCATGTTGCCCTGAGAAAGCTGATGCAGTTCTGATTTCTGATATTCTGCAGGTTACCTGTCTTTTCCCTCTGGTAGCTTTTCAAAGAGATCGTAATACCTCTCTATCACGGATCTGAAATTTTATGATGGCATGCCTTGATGTGATTCTTATTTTCATTTATTTTGCTGGGCGTTTACTAAGCCCATTCATTCTGGAAAGTCATATCTTTCAATAGAAGAAAAAGTTATTATGTCTTTCTTTAATAATTTTTCCTCCTTGCTTTTCTTTGTTCTCTCTCTGACTCTTGTTAGTTGTAAGGTGGATCTCCAGGGATGAATCACCTAATTTTCTTATCTCTTCATTGTTATTTTCTATCTTTGTATACTATTTCCTGGGAGATTGCCTCACTTTTATCTTCTACACATTCTGTCGATTTTTACATTTTTTTTCTGTTATCCTAATCTTTACTATCCAAGAGATTTTTCTTGTTTTCTGAATGTTCCTTTGTAAATAGAATCCTATTTTGTTGTTTCATGGATGAAATATTGCTTTCTCAAGTTTTTTCTGTTCCCCGAAATCTTCTGTTCCATCTGACTCTCATTTCCTCCTTTGTTTTTATCCTTTCTATAGTAGAGATTTTCTTCAAATGCCTGGTAATTCTTTTCTGTCTATTCATATCTTAAATACAAATGAGCCACTAAGAAAGCTAATTAGATGCTGTATGCATACACATAGACGTGGGCACACACACTGTCGGAGTGGGGTGCTTGTACAACTATGGAGTAATTAGTAGGGTAATCATTTGCGGTCCAAGTCACTTAATTAGGAGACATTTCATTTCTTCAGAGACATTTTTCCAGTCTCCTTCCCAGGGGGTATGAGTAATACATGCCTAACTGAGAGGGAGAAAGAAGGAGGGAGCAGGGCATTCTCATGGTCCAGGATCTACATTTCATTCATTCAAGCAGTACCACTGCTTTCATCTGCTTTCAGCTGTGACTTGTGTCAAGTCCACAGCCTATCTGACTCAGTGTCTCTAGAGAGTAAACTTGCCTTCTGCAGAGGTGAGGGTAGGAAAGTTGTTTCACTGGGTGGGGGAGAGTAGAGAATCCAGGGGGGTCTAGCAGTTCCTCAGTGGGCCTTTACCCAGTCTTCCTGTTTGCAGTGCCACCTGCGCCCCAGTCTTCTGAGGTACCCGTATATCTAGTTCCAGAGTCTTTCCTGAGTTCCAAGTCAGATTACTAATTTTTTTTAAAAAGATTTTATTTATTTATTTGGGATAGAGAGAGAGAGAGAGAGAGAGAGCACGGGGTGGGGAGGGTAAAGGGAGAGGGAAGAAGCAGACTCTCCACTAAGCAGGGAGCCCAATGCAGAGCTCGATCCCAGGACCCTGGGATCATGACCTGAGCTGAAGACAGACGCTTCACCGACTGAGCCCCCCAGGCACCCCCAGATTACTACCTTTGGCTTCTCCTTTTGCAGGTACCTTCTCTGCTCTTTTAAATTGGTGACCTATGTTCATTTGCTTCCCATCTTTCAAAATTTTGTTGCCACTCCTTCTCTGTGCCTCCTTTATGGATTTAAATCTTTACTCCTTTTAAAGAGTATATTAGTTTTCTATTGCTGCATAACAAATTACCACACATGTAGCAACTAAAAACAACACAAAGTGATTATCTCATAGTTTTTGTGGGTCAGAAATCCAGCATGTTTTAGTTGGGTCCTTGGCTCAGGATCCCTGAAGTAGTGATGTTGGCCAGATGCATCCTCATCTGGAAACTTAACTAGGGAAAGACCCACTTCCAAGCAACTTCAGGTTCATTTCCTTGCAAAGTGGTCCCCATTTTCTTGATGGCTGTTGACCCGTCTCAAGACCTGGCCACAGGCCTCTTCTACCTCAGCAACAGAAAATCTCATGCACCTTGAATCCTTCTCATGCCTCAGAGATCTGACTTGCCTTTCTGCAATCAGCCAAAACAAATCTCTACTTTTTTTTTAAAGATTTTTATTTATTTATTTGTCAGAGAGAGAGAGAGCGGGCACAAGCAGGGGGAGCAGCAGAGGGAGAGGGAGTAGCAGACTTCCCGCTGAGCAGGGAGCCTGATGTGGGACTCGATCCCAGGACCCTGGGATCATGACCTAAGCCGAAGGCAGACGCTTAATGACTGAGCCACCCAGGCGTCCCAAGTCTCTACTTTTTTTTTTTTAAGATTTTATTTATTTATTTGAGAGAGAGAATGAGATAGAGAGCATGAGAGGGGGTAGGGTCAGAGGGAGAAGCAGACTCCCTGCTGAGCAGGGAGCCCGACGTGGGACTCAATCCCGGGACTCCAGGATCATGACCTGAGCTGAAGGCAGTCGCTTAACCAACTGAGCCACCCAGGCGCCCTCAAATCTCTACTTTTAAAGGGCTCATGTGACTAGGACAGGTTCACCTGGATAATTTCCCCAACTTAAGGTCAAATGTGCCATATCATATACCTTGTTATAGGAATAAAATCTCATATTCACATCCCAGGGATTATTCAGGGCATGTATACCTAGGGGTGGGAAATCTTGGGGGCCATCCCAGAATTCTGCCTACCATGGTGAGATTTTTTAGGAGGGAGCAGAAATAAGCACGTGTGGTTTAATCTGATATCTTAATTAGAAATCTCTCATGCCCTCATTAACACATGTTACTGTTATAGGGCATTTTAGTTAATATCAGTGCTCTAGACATAACAGCAAACTTGACCTTCAACTCTTCACATGTGAATGCCGCTCTCTTTAGTTATGGCTCAGGAAGAACAAGTCTTCCACCTCTCCCATCCAAATGAAAGAGCCTTATGTGCCTAAGAATCCAAAGGAGACTCTGAGTGGACTCCCACATTCCTCTCTGGAACATGAGCCTATTAGGAGCCTGGAGACCTGTCTGAAGAGCTGTGGTTCTGATCCACTCTTAGTGGTCCAGACACACAATCAGGTGAGGCTGCTGTTCTGACACACGCATGGATATTGTGTACCAGCAGTACCCAGCTGCATGAAGAGAGTACCGACAAGAGACAGCACCTTGGCAAAGGGACATGCTGATTTTTCCTGGCTTGGCAGATCCCAATGGTAGTTGTTGTATCCAGTGATGAATCACTAATTTCTAGAAACCTTGACTGGAACCTGCAGGGGGAGATAAATGGGAGTGGGGTGTTGCTCGGAGCATTCCAGCAGACAAATGACCGGTCGTGACTAAAAGATGGTTTTACATTTTCTGAGTGTAATCAAGTGAGATGTAACCAATATTCCCTAGTTCATTAGCCTCATGTCTCCTAACCTTCAATGTCAGGTGCTCCCTTGTGGAGAAGCTCTCTGTCGATCTCACATTTGCTGTTGTTGTTGTTAAATTTTAGCTTAGAGTAGAACTGGTGGGAAAGCCACTGACAGGTAACCAGCGGAAGGAGGGCACCAAAGGGAGGAAAACTTTGCACACAGTAAGGTCTTAGACTAAAAGGTAGAGAAGAGAGAAAGCAGGGAGGCGGAGTAAGGAGAAAGATTGACAAGGGGGAAAAACAGGCTGATTCAATATCTTTCTGATGTGGGTGCTTTTCTCATTAGAGTCAATTGGGCATCAGCAAACCAAGACGATATG
Source organism: Neomonachus schauinslandi (assembly GCF_002201575.2). Lineage (NCBI taxonomy): Eukaryota > Metazoa > Chordata > Mammalia > Carnivora > Phocidae > Neomonachus > Neomonachus schauinslandi. Next base: position 51,160,613 of record NC_058408.1, read on the forward strand.
TGCAATATTGGAAGAAATTCACAGAGGAGCCTCTTCCTGCTGCTACGGGCTGGAGTGGCCGTGGTATATACCTTACTCTGTACATGTGCAGCCTTCATTCCTAGCAAGCCTCTCTGGGTTTGTTTTTCAGATAATCAACTTTATCCTGTGAAAAGAGAGGTAGGGAGACAGGGTTCTGAGACAATCCCCCAGGAGGATATGAGAATCATCCCTACAGCAGGGCTGGGAGCCCCTGTGTGAGAGCCTGCCCTGCTTGAGCCCATTTCACGGTCTGCCTGCTGTGTCCCCTGTGGAAAGCAGTGTCAAGGGGCTGGCTGTGGTCTTGCCTGGGTGGGATTTCAGTGGCCTCTCTGCCTCCAGTCTTTGCCCACCAGCTCCACATTTCATGCAGCCACATTTAGATTTCTAAAACCCAAATCTGGGGCGCCTGGGTGGCTCAGCCGGTTAAGCAGCTGCCTTTGGCTCAGGTCAAAATCCCGGGGTCTTGGGATGGTCCCTGATGAACAGGGAGCCTATTTCTCCTTCTCCCATTCAATCTCCCTGCTTGTGCTCTCTCTCTCAAATAAATAAATAAAATCTTAAAAAAAATAAAATTCAAATCTAATCGTATTTGATTCTCAACTTAAAAACCCTTAGTAGGGGCACCTGGGTGGCTCAGTCAGGTAAGCAGCTGTCTTCAGCTCAGGTCATGATTCCAGGTTCCTGGGATCCAGTCCCGCGTCGGGCTCCCTGCTCAGCGGAGAGCCTGCTTCTCCCTCTCCCTCTGCCTGCCTCTCTGCCTACTTGTGCTCTCTATCTCTCTGTCAAAAAAATAAATAAAATCTTTAAAAAAAAAAAAACCCTTAGTGGACCTCATCTGTCTACAGAGCCACACCCAAGCCTAAATTTCTGATCATGGTATTCAGTGCTCTTCACATGACTTCAAAGGTCTTGTTTGTAAGAGCCATGCTCCATGCATAGGTGTATGCTTTAACCCCACTAGGCTGCACCTTTCCCTGAATTCACTCCATCCTGTCACACCTTGGTGCCTTTGCATATGCTGTTCCTTCTACCTAGAGCACTATTCCTTTCTTTGTCTGTATGTCAGAAATTATGGTACATCCTTCAAGTACCAGTCCCAATTTCACTTTTTTCTGAAGTTCTTTCCTTACCACTAATTTCTACTTCGTCTTTTCCACTTTAAGGCACCCAGGGATTAGCATAGTGGGCTAGCTGCTAATTTTTTTTTTTAAATACTCTTAAGGCATTTATTTATTAAAACGTTCTCTGCCAAGATTTTACATTAGCTTAAAATTCAAATCAGTCTTTACATTTCTCTACTGAGGTTTCCACCTCAGAGTATCACATAAAAACACCTTCTCCAGCAATCAGTGTTACCAGCGTCCACACGGTGAGCCCCATGGTCAGCCTCTTTGTTCCCTAGGTAACCCAACTAGATGTTAATACTGCTCTGCTACAGGGTAAAAGCTCCTAACTCAAACTCATTGGAAAAGGGGTGAAACTTCTGCAAAGTGCACTTTAAGAAGAGGTACTGTTTGCTCATGAAAAGAAACCAGTGAGTCCTCTAAGAATAATAAAAGGGGGTATTTTACAGTTAAGCACATGATTTGGAGTGAAGAATTCGGATGTTGCTCTGCTGGTCTAGGCCATTAATACTCTTCTTGTTCCTCCTGTGGGCCCCCTTCATCAGGTATCACAAAGCCTTCATCTGTGGCATACAGAATGTCCACGATCCTCTGCAATACTGGGTTGTTTTCCCCCTCGTTCTCCTGGCAAATCAATTCAATGTTCCTTAGCTTTCCAAAGTAGAAATCTCTTTCTTTCTCCAAGTCTTCGACGGTAAGTTTCAATACGTTGACCTGCTGCATCAATTCAGCTGCTTCATCATCCCCGTTGCCCACACCAGGATTCTTTCACACCACACCCGGGCCAGCCTTAGGGGTTGCAGTAGTTCTGTGTGTTGCAATGGGCCTCTGTGGAGCTGCACTGCTAGAGCTGAGAGGTTTCTTCGGTTTGTTCAGAGCTGGAGCAACAAGGGAGGGAGCGACTGCAGTTTCTTGACCTTGTCTGGCAGCTACGGGGTCATAGTCTTTTCCATCATAGTTTGCATCAAAAAACTTCTTGAACCACTGAACAAATTCAAAATTGTCCTGAAACTTTCCTTTTACTAATTTGTCCACAGGAATTATTTTGTCAACACCCATTCTCTTAAAACCTGCTTGTAGTATTTTGAAGTTCTGGATGTATTCATGTTCTAGCTTAGCCTGGAATTTCACTTTCTTCAAGGCAATGGAGCCAGGGAACAGCATGTCCATAAACTGACAGTAGGCAGCCCCTGAGCACAACTGTTCGATCTTCGTCAGATTCAGCTGCAGAGACTCATTGATCCAGGCCAGCATGTCATGTCGACTTAGGTTATCACTGGTGACTGATGTTGAATATACGTTCACTGCCATCTTCGGCTCTCGGCGGGACCGCGTCCACGGCCTGTGCCCGGCTTCGGTTCCGTCTTCGTCTTGTTCCGGGCTAGCTGCTAATTAAAGAGAAGGCTACGTAGGCTCAAGTTTGCAGGTAAGGCATTGACATGGTTATGGACTCTCCCAAAGAGAATGGCTACAGACAAGCACAAAATAAATCCAGGGACACATGACTTTAATGTGATGCAGGTGGGAAATATCAGTCTGATGTGGAGGGCATTGGGGTAGGAGGTGCTGGGATCAGAGACGCTCGCAAGAGCTGTATCCGGTGCTTTGGGGTCAGGACGCTGTGAAGCAGATTTGCAGGAGGCAGGCCAGGCTACCTGGGAGACAGAGGTCCGTTGGAACACATAAGCCAGTTAATATTTGTGGTGTGTTTGTTTGGACAGTTGTTGCTCTTAAATAGAGAGTCAGGGGATGAACTAGGAAGACAAAGTAAAGTACAGAGGAAGGAAGAGAGAACAAGAGAGACAAGCACTTTGCAGAGCAGCCCCAGTTGTTCATTTCACTCTAGCTTAACAACAAGCCTTATCTGGGAATAAAACAGACTGACCGACTTGAGGCGAGCCTCTGACCATTCACTCTCACTGCCATCTTGGGAAATTCACTTCTTCCTGGTTGTACACATGTTTACCTACTATAGAGAGAAGTCTTCGGACTTCCCAAGAGTCCAGAGAAATTCTTTCCTGTTCAGAGCATCCGCCACACACGGAGGTGACATGGAGAGACCTGACAACGCACAATGGGTCCCGCAGACTCAGTAGTGATGAAAGGCCACTCACACTTTGAAATGCCTCCTAAAAGGCATGCCGAGATTGGGTACTTAGATGTGTGGTATCAGTTTAGATTTCTCCAACTTTGAACTCTGAAAAGCAACTCTGCCCTCTGCCTTTAGTACAGGTTGGAGGGGAGTTCCACATCGCATTTGCTGTGTCCCAATCTTCACAAAGCAAGTGAAAAGAAGGGGCATCCATAAGATGAGGGATGATAGCAACCTGCTTCTTGCTCGGTGGAATCTGCGCTGGCAGATTCTCTCTCTGGGCCCACTTTTCACTAGCCTTTTGTACACACCACACATACCCTCCCCCCACAGTCAAAGCAGCCTCTTATATTTGTCTTCCCATTATCCTGGGGAGCTCCTCCAAGAAAGCGCTAGGTCTTCCTCACGGAGGCTGCCGCCCCTCGCGGCACTTAGCACCTAGTGAGTAGTGAGTGCACCTCAGAAGTGAGCCTGGCTTCCTCCCTTCTCCTCCCCTTGGATTATCCTGCTTATTTTCCTCTCCTTTTCCTTTTTATCTTTGCTCACCTCCCAATCCCAGTCAGACTGACAGAGGCTGAGGGGAGACTAAAAAATCCAGGCAGTTACCCCAAATGGAAGGCTCAGTGCTCATAACTTTCCAGCTCCACTCTCAAAGCAACCAGAACTTTGTCCTTCTTGGGCACTCCCCCTTTATACTCATCTGCCACATCCCTCATTCGTGATGCATATGACCCCCTTGGGCACATCATCTTCCCAGGCAGTACTTATGACTCAAAATCTTTCTGTACCTCCAGGAGAGACCATATGCCATGGTTGATAGGGACCCGCTCCCTGGAGCTCCCTGAAGCTGGCCTTAGTTTAAATCCTGGCTCTGCCACTTATTAGTTGTGTGATCTTGGATGAGCTAATTAAACTCCCTAAGCCTCAGTTTACTCATCTAAGTAATGGGAATGATGATAATGGTATTTATCTCACAGAGTTGCTTTGAAGATTAAATTAATACACACAAGGCAATCAAAGCTGAGCCAGGAGCTTAGTGAACACTATAGGAGTGTTTGCTATTATTATTGTTAATATTATGAGGGAATCACAGATCCAGATATTTTTAGGCATTTAACCTCAATACTTATAACTTCAATCTCTCCATTTCCAGCAAATTTTCCTCCTCAGTCTGCAAACAGTTGCAAGTCTCTTCTCTCCTAAATAAAATTCCCTCCTACGCCATCTCCACCTTAAGCTGTTTCTCTCTCTCTCGCTTTCCTTGTCTGCAGTCAACACCATTAACTGAGAAATCTACACTTACAATCTCCACCTTCTCACCTCCCATTCGCGTCGCCAGCCATAGCAATCTGGCTTTAGCCTCTACCACGCCACTAAAGCTGTTCCCCCCTCGGATCACCACTAACTTCCCCATGGCCCCATCTAATTACCTCGCTGTCCCTTGTGACCTTATTGACCACTCACTTTTGCTTGAAGTGTTTCCTGTATTTCTGAGACATTATTCTTTTCTGGTTCTAACAGTCAGCTTTTGCAGTTACGCTAAAGTGATAATCCCCAAATGTCAGTGGCTTACAACAATAAAGGTTTTCCTTTATGTACCATTCCACGTCCGCTGAGGTTTGGATGTTGCTTGGCTCCTTGTATGTTCTTCATCTGGGAATTCGGGAGGAAGGAACAGAGGCTCTTCCAGCCGAACTGCACAGTGAGTCCTGACTTCTGCTCGGATGTAGTGCACATCACCTGTGCTCACATTCCATTGGCCAGAGCAAGGCACAGGGCCCAAGCCTGCTAATAAGAGAGCAACGAATTACACTCCTCCCACTTGCAATGAGCAGGGACATACGGTGATCTTCTAGGAAAGATAGCAAATAATAGGAAACAATAATACAGTCTACCACACTGATTCTCCTTCTATCTTTCCAATAGCTCATCCTTAGCCTCTTTCACGAGATCACGTTCATCCACCCACTTCCTAAATATTTGTGCTCTCCAGAACTTTTTGCTCTACAGACCCTCTGCTGGTAATCCTACCCATGCCCTTAACTTATCTATATTCTTATGACTTCCAAATTTGTAGCACAAATCATCACTGGGCATATTTAGGGACCCTTGAACTTAACATGTCCAAAATGCCACTCATTTTCTTATCTTCCTATTCCCTCATTCTCCATCCTGGCTAATGGCAATGCTGTCAATCCAAATGTCTAACTCAGAAACCTGGGAAGGTTTAATTGTTCCTCTCCCTCATTGCATCCAATGAGCCAACTACAATCCACTCTACCTTTCAGATAAATCCCTGGTCTCTTCCCCACTTCCTGTTTACTCTGCTATCACCTGGCTTTGGGCTTTTCCTATCCCTTGCTTGAATTTTAGTGATCACTTCTCCCCCAGCTGGCCTGCCTGCTTCTGTCACTCTTCACGTGAATCTGTCTCTGCATTGCAGCAAGAGATACCTTCCCCTCCTTCTCTCCCAAATCTGACCTTCTCTGCTTAAGAAACTTCAAAGGTTCTCCTGTTAACCAGACATAAAATTTAGGCTCCATATTATGGCATTCAAGGCAGTGCACAACCAGAATTCTGCTGGGCTTTTCATCACCCTATCCTGCTACTCACCATCTTGCACCCTCAGCTTTGGTTATTTTTAACTTCTCATCAGTATCAAATGCCCCATGATATTATGATGTTTCTCCACCCCATGTATCTACGCACACTGTCCCATCTGTGCAAATGTCTTTGTTTGCTAAACTCCTACTGACCCTTTGAAATCTAGTCATAACACCTTGCATAAAACCTTCCCTGACGTTGCCCATTCCCCTAGCCCCTGCTCTACAAGAGGTAACGCCAACCTTTGTTATAACATTAATCGTATCACATGATCATTCACATGACTTTCTCTTCAATAGAGATTAGGAGTACCCCAGACCAGGGACTGAATTATTGTTGTCTTTAAAATTGCTCACGAACTAACGCAGTACATGCACATCAGATACTCAGTAAGCGTTGGTTAAGGGAATAAATAACAAATGAATGGCATACTCCAGTCTGTGTCACATTAGCACAATGGTCAGATTTTTCCAGTTATTGGTTTTACTCTCTGGCTTCTTGCTGGCTTTAGGCGACACAGTTTCCTTCCTATGTTGGAGGACTAACTTCTTGCCTTCATGTTACAGTGGTCTCTGGCGTCCCAAGAGCCTGATAGTTCTAGCCTCGTAGGATTCCTTAGCAAACCTCCTTTTTCTAGAGTCCTTCTCTCACCGAGCAAGGCTCCTCTGAGGCTGCACTCCCTATTCTCACCTTTCTAGAAGGTGCCCTGCTGGCCAGCTTAGGCCCTTCTCAGACCCTGAAGCCCTCTGCTCCTGGATTATACCTCTCCATCTTTGCCAACCCTGGCTTTATGCTTTGCAGGGCTCAGTGCAATATGAAAATGTGGGGTCCAAACATTACTATGAATTTCAAGACGGCCACAGAAAAGCAATAAGCCAAGCATGGGTCCCTGCTGAGCATGTCCCTGTGGGAGCACATGCTTCTCCACCCGTAAAGCTGGCCCTCAGCTCTGTCTCCCAGTTCCAGGACGAAGCCACATGAGGGGCCGGCGTGGGAAGGGGGAGCAGGGGTGGGGATTAAAACAGGCATAGATCAGCTATTCAGGAAAACGAGTTAGCTAGGGTGGAGAGAGGATGCATTTTTGCTGGATGAGGACAAAAGCACTGGAGAGAATGTGGTGGAATAAATTAAATCTGAATAAGGCCTTTAATGCAGATGGAAAAGGAGCTTAAAAAATTATGTGTGTGTGTTATATAGATGGTTGATATATAGGAGTATTTGGTAAGTAAAGGGTTTGGACCAATGCCATGTAGAAATTATTTTAAAAGTAAGAATAAGCAGTCTCATTAGAAGCATTTTGTGATTATGAGGAAATTGCTTGCCATCTTTTGCATCAAATCAGGAAATGTAGGGAGATGCTAATTCCATGGCTTGGGGGTGTGGGCATAGAGGACCTTTATCCTCTATCAGGGCTCTGTCAGATGGCAAAAGGACAGGCCACAGGCTGAGCAGGGTTTGAGAGCTCATTCGTCCCATCTTCCGTTTATTCCACTAAACACATTTCTTGAGCACTCATTTCCATGCCAGTGACTCAGACTCTGAGGTTTTTGCACAGCAAGGGTAGTGAGAGATCAGATTTGGGGGTGGCCCCAGAGCCAGAGATGGGTAAAGCCTATCTGATACCAGACAGCCTCCCTCATCCCCAAATCGACTGTAAATTCAGAGTGAAATAGCTTCGTTTATAGTTCTTAAAAAAATTCACAGTGAAATAAAGCTCACACCTACAAATAAAATGCTAGCAGGGGTGGCACACAGGGTCCTGGTGGAGACAGGGCTGAGAAAGGGAGGGCCTGTCTTGGAAGCTGGAAGAATTCTTTTACCTCTTCTGGTCTTTCTCTTTTATCCTTCCTCCAACCTCACATTAATTAATGCAAATGACGGAATCTCTTGGTTCCTGGGATTTGCCCCAAGCCGAGCACCATGCTGCAGCCACTTGTCACAGCATTGCTCTTGCTGTAATGCTGAGAGGGACTTCCTGCCAGCCTTGCGTTTACAGAGTATCTTCCAAGTCACAATCATTATCTCATTTTGATCCCCACAGTAGCCCTGTTTGGTAACTATTAGGTCGAACCATATGAAATTGCCATTTCCGTAGGTCCAATATAGCCAAATGTCAGCGATTTCTTATACTGTTCAATCTAACGGTGGTGGTGCTATTCTCCCCATTCGTATTTTCTCAGACACAGGTAGGGAAGGTTAGAGAAGCATCCCCAATCTCACAGAGCCAGGCACGAGGTTTGGACCTCAAGCTGAACTTGTACTCTGATTCATGCCCTTTCCGCCGTCCGGTGCCCCATTGGTGTAAAATGGCAAATCAGTGCAGCCCCTCGTGCATAGGTTGGGAGTCTCATGTTAATGTGCTTTAACTGTCTTTTTTTTTTTTTTCCAGCCCTAGATTCAGTAATGGTTCTCTGTACAAACTCATTAATTTTTAATCAGTTGACGGTAATGATTTCTTACAAACGATCTTTAATTCTCAGCTGTGGTTAATCAGTACTGAAAGGCACTTTTCCTGTTATTTTATTTGGATAGGACTCTTAGTGAAATACTTGCCTGCCATTACTTAATCACTTGTTTGTTTTGCCTCTGCACATAGTTTTGAGCAGCGCACAGCAGTATAGAATGTGCGTATTTTCCCTTGACCGATGGAGTTGAGTTCTCCAAGCCACAGTGGGGACCGCGGAGGGTCGTGTCTTGCTGGCGTTTGAGGCTAACTGACCTTCTGCAAGCCAAGCACAGAGCTGGGTGCTGAGGACATGCCGTTTATATATAGGCAACGGCAGCCCCACTTGGAAGGTTGCTGTGAGGATAGAGGGGAGAGATGGTGGAGGGGATGGCACTGAACCCATCATCCCTGGAGGGTCAGGAAGTCTTCCTGGAGACGCCAGAGCCTGGACAATCAATCTTGAGCAGGCAGAAGTTTCTAGGCAGATGGAACCGCAGATGCAAAGTCCCAGACAGCAAGAGAAAGGGAATGGGCACTGAGCAAGGCTGGAGGGCAGAGAGGAGGCAGGGGAGGCTCGCACCATGTGCGTCCAGGGCACTGAGAGGGACTGGGTCACAAAGGACCTGGGTTGCATCTTAAGCCTCAAGAGGTTTCAGAGGGGGAAAAAAAACCTGAGTTTTTTTCAGTAATTGTTCTAGATTTACTTTAGAAACATCCATCTGGGGCAGCGTGGAGAACGCCCGGAAGGGACTGAGAGGGGGCAGGAAGCCCAGAGAGGAGGAGGAGGAGGGGGAGGAGGAGGAGGAAGGCAGGAGATGCCAGGGCTGGAGCCGAGTGAATGGCTGTGGGGTGCGGAGGAATGGGTGGTGGGAAGTGAAGGCTGGCCTGGAAGGAGGTTAGTGAAGGAGGAAGGGCGCAGAAGAGGAATTTCTAGTCTTAGTCTTTCAGGGCCAGGCGGGGGCACTTGTTTGCTGTCTGAGAGACCAGAGTTTCCAGGTCCAGGCCAGGGTTACCTGTCGGCAGGAGTGGGTGGCCACGCAGGCAGAGCAAGAGCAACGGCTCAGGGACACCTGAGCCGCCAGCTCTCTTGAGGCAGTGAAGTCTGCTTTGTGTCATCTCACAGTAAGGTTGACCAATGAAGGGAAACTGAAAATCTTTCCTTTCCCCTCACCACCCCCAGGTTCTGGTGTTTCTGGACCTCCTGGGAGTCCAGCATGACCATTCAAAGATTCGAGTCAAACCCGGAGTGGAACGATCTAGAAGGCTACCTTTCAGATTCATTTTGTCCGGAGATGTGATCAGGGATACCTCTGGAGGGCGAGTCCCATGCTCAGCTGCAGGGAGAAGTGAAGCCTGTCTGGGACTTCCTCCACAGCCTGACTGTGGACAGGCCCGCAGCTCCGGAGTGCGGGGACTCCCATGGAGCTTCTGTCGTCAGAATGGTGCTTGTCGCCGTGACGAGGGAAGGGCTAAATGATGCGGGGATCACTGTGGTACTACTGGGGTCTGCGTACAAAAGCAAAGAACACAAACCAAAGATGGTACCAGCTCGCTCCCTCCTCTACATGGAGGCCCATTTGCCAGCTGGTGCCTCCTTTGCTCTTTTTTATCAAAGCACAGGAAGTATGAGGTAGATTTCATTTGTCTTCATTATCTCCATTTTTGATGGCCTTGTCATACTCCCTTTATCCTTTTGATGTCCATTATGGTCGTCATTAAGTACCCCTTTCCTCTTGGTGTCCCAGACCAATAGCTGAGGAGACTAATTCATGCTATAGTGTGAGTGACTTATGCTTTGGTTTAAAATGCAAATCTCGGGGCACCGGGGTGGCTCATTTGGTTAAGCGTCGGGCTCTCTGCTCAGCGGGGAGTCTCCTTCTCCCTCTCCCTCTGCTTGTCTCTCTCTCTCTCTCTCAAATAAATACATTAAAAAAAAATCTTTATAGAGGCGCCTGGGTGGCTCAGTCATTAAGCGTCTGCCTTCAGCTCAGGTCATGATCCCAGCGTCCTGGGATCGAGCCCCTGCTCTGTGGGAAGCCTGCTTCTCCCTCTCCCACTCCCCCTGCTTGTGTTCCCTCTCTCACTGTGTCTCTCTCTGTCAGATAAATAAATAAAATCTTCAAAAAAATAAAAAAATCTTTATAAAAATAAATAAAATGCAAATCTCTCTGGAAAGGGCAAATAGTAAGACAAAGGTATAAATCTAATAGTAGAATTTCAGGTTTCAGAACAGGGACTTGGAGGGTATATGAAATATGAAGACCTTCCAATCACACTGTATAAGCAATTGCCTGGCCTAAGGATGGGGCTTCTTGGTTCTGACCCATCCCCAGAAGGTTTCTTTAGAATGTCAATGATGCAAATCAGAAAGGATCTCACTTGTAACCTCACTGCAAGGAAACGGATTTTAAAGATTCAGGATTCACCAGGTCTCTGCTCAACTGGCTCTCTCGGCCTTGAATGTTCTCTCCCATTTCTGAGCCTTGGCACTTCTCTCTTCATCAAATTCCTCTCTGCTGTGAGCCCTCTCAGGGCTCATACCTTCATTAAACTCTTGACACAGAAGCCCCACAAATAGATCTTTCCATACACACGACTGTGTCTTCCCCAAGGACTGTGATCTTCTTTTTCAAGAGCCAGAATCATTTCTTATTCATCTCTTTATCTCCAGTGATTTTCAGTTCTGGCAGAAAATAAGTGATCAGTAAGTGGTTTTCGTTTTTATTGTTTCTTTTGGTTTTCTTTTCCTTTTCTTTTCCCTGGGGAGGGGTGCAGATGGATGAGTGTAACACGGAAAGCAGGGTGGGATTTTGTTTGGGAGCCTCCCTCCACAGTATTCTCAAGGCTATACTGTCTGTATTGACCAGGACCTCCCTGGTGGAGATGTGATGAAAAAGTCACTATTTGTGCCTTCGAGGAACTCACAATGTCAGTTCAAACGTAGATGTGAGAGAGTGAAAAAGTTGAAAGCATGGTTTTCCTCTTAGCCCATGCTGGAAGTTCTGACTTCCTTCCTCCCTCTTACCTTGGGAGTATTTGGAAATGTGTGTATGGTAGTCAAAATGTGTGTGGTGGTCAAAATGCTTGGAAATATGTGTGTGGTGGGCCAACTGCCAACATAGGGTGAATTGAGGTGAGACATGAAGATCGTCCTGCAATCCCATGGACAGTATCTCCCAAAAAGAATCAATCCCCGCAAAATGGCGCTAGTGTAATCTCTAAAACACAAGGCTAGACAACCTTGGCTCATACTGGGACACTAAGAATTTAAGGTTTTAGATCAAATATTAATTTTTGAACACTTAGAACAATTAAAGAAAGTAAACCTTCATTTTCTAGGACTTACTTTATGTTACCCCACCATCAATACTCCTCTGCACTGGCTTGAACTCCTCCACCTCCTCAGGTCATGCTAAGACTGAGATTCTACTCAAGCCACTGTAGCCCCAGGGACAATGGCCAGGTCATCACACTGCCAGTGGCATACTGCTTCAATCCTATACTTCCTTTGCCCAATTCCCCCAAGGCCAGCATCTGAGCAGAGCAAGTTTGGACACGCCAGCCCTGATTGTGGTCCCAAGGGCCCATTTGCCTTGTTCTGGCCTTGTCCCCAACTTCCTGGTCTGCTCCTACATGTGCTAAGCTCTTGACCTCTGGCTTTGCCTCCCCTATTTTGCCCTGGCTCAGATACCTTAAATATTTACTACTTCTCCAGATTTTAATCTTGGACAATGTCACCCAAAAAAAGAGTCATCCCACTCAAAATGACAATGGTTCTCCCACTGGATTTATAGCAGGCCATTCTTTTAATCCATTTCCTGTTTGACTTGGTGACTCCCCACCTGCTTCCCCAGGTCACAGGCCCCAAGAGCAGGCCCTGGTCCACAGAAGTGCCTGACTTGCCCCTGACAAAAGAGAAGGACTCGGGTGCTGTGTCTTCTGCCCAGAGTTCGAATCCTGTGTCCTCCACGCTCATGTTGACCGATGGGGAAGCCACAGAGCTTTGGCTCACAACCCAACTGAAACCACAGGAGAGATCTTCCTCAAATGCCTGGGAGGTTGACCTTGTGTCCCTCTAGCAATGGATCCTCCCTAAATTGTGGATCCAGTGATATGTAACAAATTAAAACCAAACTTGTTCCAAGGAGACAGGATATCCTGGGCCAGTCGTATAGTTGTGGGTCAGGTCCTTTGAAGAGAAATTGGCTATCTTTGAGGAAGACCAGAGAGCTGCCATCAGAGAAAATATATTCAGCCTCTGGCCCTGAGGGTGACACCTTTGCCAGCAAAGTCCTGCCTTAGCCAATTAGCTGTCCACAGGATCCATTTAAGGGAAAGAAGTGGGGTGCGTCACCTCGGGGTGGCCGGGTCCTTCCAGGAAAGCACACGCTCACATTGTGAGGACTGTGCTGACAGCATCAACACCCTCTGTCCACACCAGGCAAGGCAGGGCTGAATATCAGATGAAGAGAGGGCCAGGGCTTACCTTAGATCCAAAGCTTTCTCTTTCCCTTTTTTGGACTCATTTTCAGCTCCTTTCACTGAGGCGAGCACATATCCTTAGGCAGGAAATTACCCTGGTGATGGATGTCTAACAAATGCAATTTGGCCCTGGTTTAGTGTTCTCCAAGGGGTGCCCTTCCAGGGTGGTGTGCAGAGTTTGGTGATGACTGAGCACTGTGTACCCGAGGCCTCCTGGTAATGAAGCATTTGTCTGTGTCAGGCTTTGACCCTAAGAACTTTCCACTCCCTTTGGGTGCAGGGAGGCTGTGGGAAAAGAGGTAGGAAGGGCAGAAGGGGCAGGAAAAGGGCAGAGTAGGTGCTGGGAATAGAGACATTCAGAATAAGAACAGACAGGTTGGCCAAAGAGACATGATGCCTCCCCAGGTGAGGCCGGAACATAAGTTGGGGGGGCAGGGAGACCTTCAATGGCTGAAATTCTATAATATTTGCTAGTCAACCTTGTGCTCAAAATATAATCCCTTAATTCTACTACCTTGGGGACTTCAGAGGGATCAATAAAGAAAAATGGCCCAGACCCTGTCTTTGCGGTATTTGCATTCCAGTTGGAAAGGTCAAGCACATGCCATCAAACTTCCAGGCAACACACTTCCATCCGGCATGGCCACACACAAGCAAATGAAATAGCGCATGTGATATTGACCCATCTGTGGAGCAAAGGGAAGGACAAAGGAGGCCATCTGCATTCCACCTGCCTGAGCTCTTCATCAGTTCTGCCACTTAGAAGCTGAATGACCTTGGGCGAGTTACTTAACCTCTTTATGTCTCCATTTCCTGACTCTAAAATGGGGAGAGTAATAATAGCACTTTTCTCGTAGGCTTTTAGGGAGGATTCAGCAGGGCAAGGCACAGAAAGCCTAGGACCTGGATCGGGGCTGTGTCAACACATGCTAGTATCCCCCTCCCCTCTTAAGCCAAGGCCACTGAACCCTTGTCATGCCGTGGACCCTTCTGGCCTGCTGATGCATCTGAATCCCTTCTCAGAATAATGGTATAAATGCATAAAATAAAATATATAGGAATTACAAAAGAAATTGCATTTTTATTGATATGCAGTTATCAAAAAACTAAAAAACCAAATTTGCTGTATGGTAATATATGTGCTTCTTTATTAACACAGTAAATAACCAGATCTGCTGGCAGCTCTAATAAGTACTGTAATTTTGAGATAGTAATAAGCTTAAACAATATTTCAACCTATCTGCAACAACTGTAATGAGACATAAAAATATCTGTGACTTCTATTGGTGACAAAATTACAGCTACTGCTAAGGCTATTGTGACTTGTTGCCCACATTTAAAATTAGAGGGACTTCTAAATTTTTGTTAGAGGTCAGTGAAAAGACAGATATAATTTTTTTTCCATCTAAATTCACGCACTCTCCATGCTAAGCACCATTGATAAAAGACCTGATAAATAAGTTACAACCATACTCTTTAAATTTTTAAAATCACACTTACTTTCACACTATTAAAGCAAAATAGAAACATAATAGGAAAGTTAAGAAATTTAGATTGAATGGGAAAAGACAAAGGAAATTAAAAAAAAAAAAAACCCACATGACCCTGCTAGAACCACTGCTAACAGTTTGATTTTTAAGACATGGAGCTCATTGTTAATCCTTTTTCCAGGTACTCAATCTCCTCCCATTATTAAATTGCAATGTCACTCAGAAGGATGTCAAGGGGGGCGCCTGGGTGGCTCAGTCGTTAAGCGTCTGCCTTCGGCTCAGGTCATGATCCCAGGGTCCTGGGATCGAGCCCCGCATCGGGCTCCCTGCTCCGCCGGAAGCCTGCTTCTCCCTCTCCCACTCCCCCTGCTTGGGTTCCCTCTCTCGTTGTGTCTTTCTCTGTCAAATAAATAAAAAAATCTTTAAAAAAAAAAAAAAAAGAAGGATGTCAAGGAACGGGGAACACTCAGTAAAGAACCAACTCAAAGCACCACAAATGTAGGCCAGAAACTACATGCAGCCTGGTCATAGAAAAGGAGTCTTGCCCTTTACAGCCCAATCACACAGAGGCAGGGCCAAGCGTCAAGAAACAGAGCTAGGGGAACACGCTGGAATCTTCCAGCCCCACAAATGGGAGCTATCCCACAGATCTCAAGTCTCGCATCAGACCTGATGAATGATCTTAAGTTGGAGCTATGAATTGTGAATAATGAAAATTACCCACTTAGTGAGGGATATTGACGAGACTCCAAGCCTGCCAGATGCTCAGATCAGATCCCTGATACATGTAGGCAGAGCGGGAGGGCTCATCCAAAAAATCCACTTGGGCATAATGATAAAGAGGTAGCACGGCACCTAGGAGGTCTTGCACAATCTATAGATACCCAGACACATGTGGACAGAGAAGGACCCCTGTGTCACCCCGAATGATCCCCTATGGCAACACTGTGCAGCTGTCTCTGGGGTGAAAACCTCGTCTGACAAAGATTCAGCTGTCATAGGTCACCTCTGGAAGCCTGAAGTCTTGGAGTGGCTTGTCTGGTCCCTGTGAGCACCCACAGAGGATCCCCTGTGTGTGAGTTCAGAATAGGGTGGACGCCAAGCCCCAGCTTACTTTCCCCAAGTCATTGGAGTGGTGGCCAGATTCTGCACTCTTGGCTTGCCGTACTTCCTATGGGAACGTGAGGTTGTGAAGCTGCTAACCATCAACTTAGGGTCTTACTGCACCTCCCAGAAGGAACTCCCATGAGACTGGGGCCACCATCACCAGAGCAACATTAGAAAAGCACCTCCCTTCCCTTCTCCAGCTCAGATCTTAGAACAATGTCCTCTTCTGACCTCCAAACAGAGACTTCTCCTGGGGATGGGCGGGAGGAGGGTGTTGATGCTGTCAGCACAGTCCTCACAATGTGAGCGTGTGCTTTCCTGGAAGGACCCGGCCACCCCTAGGTGACGCACCCCAGTTCCTCTATGCCTAGCTAAAGACCACAGTCCAGGATAACAGGCCAGGAAAACTCCTGAGTGCAAGGCACTGCCAAATTTCAAAATGTTTTTAATAAAACAATGTGGAAAGGGCAGACTGCTCATTTTCATTCTCCACTGGGTCATTCAATTAAAGCTGAAATTCTGGGGCATCTTGAACCACCCTGACCATATTTTCCATTAGTAATAATGATAAAAGATAATTATTGAGCCTGTCTGTCAGATATTCCAGACACCCGCACCTCCACTTAATTAATTGCTAATTAAGATATGAAAGAACTGCAGTGTCTCTCACACATCCTGACTTTATTAAACCTCAGCAAATCTTCCTCAGGGAAAACAAACCTAAACCACCAAGGCTGAATCCCTTCCTTGGATTTGGAAACCACGGCTGGAGGGGGGAGGTGAGGCAGGAGGGAAGGCCCAGTCTGAGTTAGGGTCATTTAACCATCATTCTGATGGCGCACCATGACCCCGAGGGTAAAGAATGAGGGAGAATGAAAGAGCAGCTAACAAGTGTTGAGCTCCTACCTTCTGCCATACATCAAGCTAAGCCTTTTCCCTTTATTGTCTAAATTAATCCTCACAGCAAAATTCCAGCCTCTTCCATTTCTTGTTCCGTGGAGATACAAGACACAGAGATGCTTTTTTCCAGGTCTTTGCCATTACTGATAAAGGCAAAAAGGCTTCATGGTAGCCAGCTTTCAAGATGACCCCCAACTAGTCCTTGCATTCTAGTATTTATACCCTTGTGTTGCCTCTTCCCACATTAAATAGCATTAACCTATGTAATCAATAGGATGTTGCAGAAATGATAAGGTGGGTCATACAAGATGTGCTAGCTTCCCCCTGGCTCTCTCTTAGATCAATCACTCTGGGGGGAGACAGCCATGCTGTGAGGACACACAAATAGCCCTGTGGAGGCCCATGTGGGGACACCTCCCATGACAACCAGCACCATCTAAGTGAGTCCTCGAGGAACCAGGGCCTCCAGCCCTAGCAAGTCTTCAGATGATTACAACCTTCACTGACATCTTACCTGAAACTTCAAGAGACCTTGAGCCTGAACCACCCAGATAAACCACTTCGGAATTCCTGACCCACAGAAACCATGAGATAATAAATGTTTATTGTTTTAACCCAGTGAGTTTGGGAGTAATCTTTATACAGCAATGGATAATGCATTCATTAACTTTTCACATCCTTCTGAATTGTAATGTCTTGCCAATACCAATGGGTAGGAGAAATCTTTCTAAGTAACCTTCAAACGTGTAGGCTGAAAATAGGAGCCCAAATAGTAGTCATTCAAGGTACCTTCTTAAAGGAGACTTTGTGAGTTTAGGAGTTGAAAATGGGTCAGATCACCAATAGTTGCCTTAATTTCCCATTTTCTCATTAAGATGACTAAGTATAATTTGTTGGCTGTTGTACTGAAAATCTGATCCATTTTCAGCAACCAACAACTGTAAGAGAAAAAATATGAATTGACAATACTTTAGCATATTGGATGGTCTTGTCTAGAACTGACTGGCATCCTTGCAATCACATGGCTACTTCTGGGACATTTTCAGCAATTTGCAGTAAACAAACCCAAACCACCCAAGTACCAAGGTTTATGCTGAATATCAAAACGAACTGTTTTTGCGAAATCTGAAACCTCTGCAGGTTTTGGTTGTTGTGTCCCACCTGGCCTGGCAGTGTTGTTCTTCTGCCCACAATTTACCTAGGCTGAAGGGGAAAAAGACCCAAGGCTTTGGAGGAAATCCGTGCTTGGGATCAATAGGGCATCATGGGTGGCACTCTCTGGAACACCCAATTCCCCAGATCCTGCCTGGGCAGTCACGGGCAGGGAGCCCAAGCAACAAAGTCCAGGTCCAGCCCCTCAGGTTGCTGGACTCACATTCAGTATAAAAGGGGTCAGCACTTGATGTGGAGAGAAAATACAATGCACATTTTCTAGACATATTTCATAGGAAAACTATATTTTTCAAAGATGAGCTTTTATAAGCTGACCCCAGAAAATGGCTTTCAAGGCAATGTTGGGCATAAAGGGCAGAAGTGCAGGT
This sequence comes from Neomonachus schauinslandi, assembly GCF_002201575.2. Classification (NCBI taxonomy): domain Eukaryota; kingdom Metazoa; phylum Chordata; class Mammalia; order Carnivora; family Phocidae; genus Neomonachus; species Neomonachus schauinslandi. The sequence continues at coordinate 51,178,420 of NC_058408.1, forward strand.
ATTTGAGTGGGTTAAGAGAATGAACAAAAGAACACATCAATTTGCTGAAGCTACTGGGGAGTCAGGTCGCCATGCTCCTTGGTTGTGTGTACATCTCCTGGGGTTCCATTTCCCCTCTCCCTTGGTCCCCCACACATTGTGTAGGCTGAAAGGACATGGGAGTTAGAGTGCTGCACTAGGTATTTATCCAACAGCTTTGCCTTGGAACTCCTTACACGGAATACTTGCTCACGTTTTGACCCACCAGCATCCATTTCTGTTATAATAATCATTTGCCTTGTTGCCGGTTATATGAAAATCTACTCTAAGATGGTGCCTTTGTGTGGTCTCTTCAGGGCTGTCTGGCTTGTTCATCAACTCCAGCGTGTCTATGAGCAAGGTTACGCACATTGTATCTGAGGGCTGGTATATCAGGTTCAATATGAGCTTCTAGAACACAGCGAGTACAGTCATGACTTCAGGAAGACTGGCACACACTTGCTCTAATTCAATGTGGCCATTGTTCAGCCTACAGTTTGAAACCTGTTAAAAAAAAAAAGCGCTAGTTAAAAAATAAAATACGTAGATAAGTAAATAAATAAATAAAAGCTAGTTAAATGGGAAGGACTAGAATGCAGGGACCCCGAGTTCTAGTTCTAATTCTCAAAATAACTGTGTGTTTGGCGCTGCCCCCATGAGTGAACCTCCACTGTTGTAACTCCTGTCTGGTGTCTCTCTCCCCTATGGGCAGGAGCTCCTTGAGGGCAGAGGCTGTGTCCCCAGTGCCTGCCACAGACCCAGCTACTCAGAACGCTCTTAATACGTGGGTGCTGCCAATGACCAAAACAACAAATCAGAGCATCTACCCATAATCACAGAGGAATATATGTGGTTAGATGAGCATGAAGGAAAGGACGGAAGTCTACATCCCATGCTGTCGACATGGGAGCTGAGGGGAATGTGGATGGTGCAGGAGGGAGAGTGGGTGGAGAGAGGCAAGTAATAGAGGAAAAAAATAAGGACATGGCACTAAAAAAGCCTCGATGTATAATACCATCCATTTTGTGAAAGTATGTGTATGTATGCATAAGTAAATTAGGGAAAAAAGGATGATGCTCATATGTTAAGTCGAAACAAGTTGCAGAGAATTTCGGTTAAAAACTATAAACAAAAACATCATATATCTGTATATATGTGCCTGATTGGGTTTCAATGAGCATGAGGAAGGGTGTGTGTCGTGGGTGCTGTGAGGTACCACCTCACGGAGGCACTCACCCACCAGGTGCTGGGAGTGTGGGCAGCTCACAACTCACAGCTGGGTTCCTGTCCAGGAGCTGCTTTGCTCAACTGTGACAGCCAAAGACAGGTGGGGGCCAAAGGCCTGTCCCTCCTCAATGCAGGACAGCTCCAGAGCTCCCTCTGCTTCCCGTACTCCCCCACAAGAGTGTGCCCCAGTGACCCTTCAGTGCACATAATCTATTTCAGTCTGCTTCCCTGGAACTTGACTCATGACAGTGTGGAAAAATACAGGCTGGACTATTAAAATGTGACATCAAGGGGCTGAGGTTGGGGGGGGAATGATTAGCTTTTTCCGTATGCATCTTCATATTGTTTTATATGGTACCGTGAACATGTCACTTTTATAATTTTGAGGCTATCAAACGAAGACATTTAAACTATTGTAAATGAATATACATTACTTAAAAGAGTGAATGACTATGCTTATACCTAGCTAGAGAAATAGATAATAAAATAGCACATCGAAGGAATCGGTTTTTAATCAAGGAAATTGAAGGGGATTTTGCTAACATGTTTGATGACTTTTGACTTAATTGGCTCAAAAGAGATTGGGCCAGTTTTCGAGGGTGAAGTCATCACCTCTTAGAGTGAGAAATAAAAAGATCAATGGGTAGAAGCAAAAAATAGAGGGAGTTTTAATTCCCTGGAAGAAGAAAATCTCTAGTATCAGAGTTATCTACTGGAAAAATGGGCTGCAAATTTGGGCAGCCACTGTGCAAATTACACTGACCAGAGGAAGTGTTATTATTCCATTTGGTGAGCAGTCAGATTAGGACAGGAGGAGGGAAACACCTCACATTTATGTCACCATCAATGCTTCCCCTTCCTGGGCAAGTCTACCAATAAACACTCTCCTTCCCAGTGATGCAGCCTCAGAATCTTTCCCAACCCCATGCTCCAAGCAGCCACTACTGATACACTGGAGGGAGGATTCACCAGAGATGAAACCTATTTGCCCTTCCAGAACTGAATGATCTTTCTGTTTCTTCCAATTCTCAGGTTCCAGGGGGGGTCTTCCTTGGGAAGTTCAATTTATTCAGGAAGAACTTAGATGAGCAAGCCTACACTGTAGCCAAAGCCTTGCTCTTTCCTCCTTCCAGAGCTAACTGATTTTTGCAAATACATATGAGATCCTTAAGGCTCAGTGTCCCCATGGGAGAAGGCTCCAAGGATTTGTGAGAAGCAAGCCCAAGAAGGCATAATCATCCTGTAATGGATGGTGTCAATGGTCCCTGGGAATTGTGCAAGGGGGAGCACTGGTCCAAGTTCTGCATGGGAGCCATGCTTAGACAGATTGGCAAACTGCTGACACAGACGTTCCCCACTCGCAGTAGATGCCACTGCTTTTGTAGGGGGTGATTCTAGCCTGAGAGGATTGCCCTCTGCACCGCTGCATCCATTTCCTCAATGAGTATTTGGTGAACTTCTCTGTGCTGCATTGTGCATGGGACGAGAGCCAAAGTAGGGAGTGGGACAGAGAGTCCAGAGGGAGAACAGCACAGACGAGGAGGTTTACAATAAGTGGTGACTTTTATGACACGGGAACGTATGAGTGATGTGGACATTATGCACAGAAGAGGCGCCCCAGTTTAGGGGCAATGGGCGGCTTCCTGGAGGAAGTGCCGGACATCTGTCATCATCAGATCGCTGAAGCATGTTATTATAGCCACCTGCAAAGATCTCAGAACAGTTTTGTCACCCAAAACACATTTCTGGATTTATAATCACTCCGTAGAGCTTTTTCCTTAAATACTTATGGCTTTATGGCAAAGCTATGAGAGTGAACGAAAGAAAAATTAATAAAATAAATAGAACTCTCTGGACAGGAAACAAAATAACTTAATATACCAGTTTTCTTTGTTTTCGACGTCCACGTGGTATATCTCCAAGTTTACTGAAAAGGAGATATGGTGACTGGGATGGAAAGGGAAACTGAGGGAAACTGAGGTTCCTTATTTTGAAACCATCAACATCCTTCTTCCCTCCCTATTCCTGTTTCAGGTGGACATATCATCACACCCGCACAGAGACGTATCATCACAGACCTGCATCCAGGTCTCTTGGAGTTAGGATTGAAGAGCGTGTGGGAAAGAGAAGACATCGAAGACCCCGTCACTAAAGGTATTTCCTGTGAAACTTTTACTGTCCATCACAGAGATGGCCAGTTTGAGGCTTTCCTTTGTGACCACAGGGACTGAGGCTTCTTGTCACTGCAACAACAGCCTCAGGATAGCCTCCCTGAAATGAGGTGCTCAAGAGCATTAGCTCCCCTGGGCTTCATGCCATCTCGGCAAAAGCTGGGGAAACCGGGCACCAAGGTTTTGGCTTTTCATGAAATATTTCTGAAATGCATTTCATGATGTGGTCAGTAATAAAAGTGTATTACTGCTCTCAGTCCCTCCAAGAGACGAGGCTTGATTCCCAGCCCAACCGCGCCTGCACTGGGCCTGCAGGAATCGGTGCTAAATTATTCACCAGCCCGACTCAAATTTCTGGAGTTCCAAAACCTCTAATAGAGTATTATGAAAAAACATCCATCTCTTTATCTCTATCCATAACCATTTATATGGCTAGAGGAAAAACCTGTCGTTTTATTTCTTTTAATTTAAAAGCTTTCCTAATTCCTTTTCCACACCACATATATATGTCTAAAGAATTTTCAGGTTGAAATAATAACTTTCTGAAAAATGGTCCTTGGGAGAAGGCTCTCAGGATTCAGAGTTGATGGGCACAGTGAAAATTGTGCTCCCTTAATAACTTTCCCTGACACTCAAATTTGACACACGGAATTCGGAACTTTTCAAATAGGTGTGCCCCTTTTTTATTGTACAAAACAATGATAACAGACTCACCAGCCTTTTCTATTTGTTTATACGGTTGCTAAAATGTGTTCAGGAAAAACTCATTTCCAGCCTCAGACTCATAATGCACTCATTATCTATCACAGCACTCTGCAGCAAGAGACAAGTCTATTCTGAAGCCCCAAGTTTGAATCAGCCCAGGCCACTCACAGCAACACCCTGCCTCACTTAGGGACATTGGCTACAAAGTATCCCAGGCTGTTTAAGACAACTTTGAGCCTAGAAACTCACAAGAGAGTTTAGAGCATTAAGCTGGCTATCAGCCATTCACAATTTAGAGCAATTTGGTTAATTTGGTGCTTTTATGTGAACAGCTGGTTGAGATCAAGTTCTCTGCAACCAAGCAGAGCTGGAACGGGGTGGACCGTCTGGGCGGCAGCTAAGGGTAGCTGTCAGGACAGCGTCCCTGGAAATGTATTAAGATGAAGACATTTGTACTTACTGGCACTCTACTGAGAGAACATACTGTGTAGCTAAAAGAATATTTGACAAACCACTTGCATTACAAGATTAATATCCCCCCCACCCCTCACCCTGGCCAAAGAAACTTGTTCAAATAAACATGGTTGGTTTCTGAGCTGAGTTCTGAATGAGGTGGGTTCAACAGGGGTATGAGATCCAGGGTGCCCGTCATTGTCATCTTCTTCTAAACTGATGTTGAATAAATATTTAAAGAATGTTGGTTTAAATGTAAAACAACTCATTAACCTGACAAGAGCACCCACCTATTTTCATCAGCTCTGAAATCTGAAGTTTCTGATGGAGGGGGTGGGGGGATGAAAGAGGGAGCCCAGGACCCTGCCAGCCAGAAGGAGAGTCTGTGAGGGACCTGAGAAGCCAGTGTGCAGACACAGTGGGAGAGGGATGAGCCCTGAGGACAAGCATCTCATCCCATCTGGAGCTACTCTTACTCTAGCAATGAGAACCCTGCCCTGGTCTGACCTGGGCAGACTGAATCAGAGAAGGCTCATGAAAAGCAAGGATGAGCCTAATGATTAAAGCAGGCCCTGGGGATTATCCTTATGATTTTGTTATTTATAATAAGAAATATATATTTGGTCTTCATCCAGTTTCCGGCACAGAGCTCCTAAAACCCTTGCTTAAAATGTCCTAAGTGATGATGATGTAGTTTTGAATGTAGGTAAGGTTCGTTGGGGTGAGGTCTGGAGCTGACAGCCAAGAAAGAATTCTTGAGACGTGTTTGGTGCAAAATGGTGGTTTTATTAAATCACGGGGACAGGACCCGTGGGCAGAAAGAGCTGCTGCACGGGGATTGTGGGGGGTGAATGACTATATACTTGGGAGTTGGGGGAGGTAAGGAAAGGGGAGGTTTTCAAAAGAACTTTCATATGCTTAAGAGGACGTACAAGATTCTGGAGGCCTTGCCATAGTCAAGTAAAGGTTGTTTTTCCCTCTAGTAAAGCATTAACATTAAGACAGTTGGGAGCTTCCCAGAGGAATGTTACACTCTGCCTATCTCAGGTCCTTGCCAATGAGCTGTAGTTTATAAGGAAATTTTATTTTATTTACATTCCCTTCTACCTTTGTTTCCTACATCACTATGGATGGGTGGGTGATGTTAGGGCTCCAGGAAATTGAGTTTATGGGTCTCTAGAAGTTAGGCTATTAATAAGAATGCTTTTTTCTTGTAAATCACTAAGATATTTGTAAACTGAGGGAGACTCCTCTCTTTCTGGACTGTGATCTCTATTAGTTAACCATTTGTTTTTCCCTTCCCTTAGCTTTAGGGCAGCCAGGAGTGCCTGAGGAATGTCACACATGTCCCACCTGGGAGTGTGTGTGTGTGTGTGTGTGTGTGTGTGATGGGGGTGTTGTGGGGTGTCAGCTTGTGCTTTGTCCTCAGCTTGGCTTCTGCTCCCTCATCAATAAGAGCTATAAAGTTGTCCTTATATTCATAACAAACCCCTTTCAACCACACCCAAGTTTATGTCAATGTGGGGACTTTGGGAATGCACCTAAGAATGGGGGCTGGAAACCAACATTGAGACTTGAGTGTTGGAACTTCAGTCCTCTGGGGAGGGGAGAGGGTTTGGAGATTGAGTTCAATAACCAATGGTTAATGATTTAACACATCATACCTGTGTAATGAAGCTTCCATAAACCCCAGAAGGACAGGGTTCAGAGAGCTTCCAGGTTGGGGAGCCAGAACGTTTCCACGTGCCACCATGCTGGGCCCCAAACTCCATAGAGGCAGAAGCTCCTTTGTTCAGGACCTCGCCCTGTGTATCTCTTCATCTGGCTGTTGATTTGTGTCCTTTAATATCTTTGGTAATAAACTGGCAATCTAGTGAGTAAACTGTTTTCCTGAGTTCTGTGAGCTGCTCTAGCAAATTAATTGAGCCCGAGGAGGGGGGCGTGGGAAACTGATTTAGAGCCAGTTGGAAGCACAGGTAAAGGGGACTTGCAATTGGCATCTGACGTGGGTCGGAGGCCTCAGCCTGGGGAATCTGATACTGTCTCCAGGTAAGCGGTGTCAGAACTGAGTTGAATTGTAGCACACACAGCTGGTATCAAAAAATTGCTTGGTGTGGGGGAAAAAAACCCCACACATTGGAATTGGTGTCAGAATCAGAATCATAATTCCAAACCACATCAGAGCTGTAAACACATCAGGCTTAAGCTCCATTTCAGGAGAGCGCTGACAAAAGGTTTTGGGACCAGGGATAGTCAAAGCACTGCTGGATGTGAGGGGCCTACCTTGAAGCCAGTGAACAACTATCCAGGCAGGGGTGTTGGATCCTGCTGACCCTCCCGAGGGTGGAAACTCTCAGAAGTCACCAGGATGCAGTATTCAGAGGTAGTTCTCAGAAGCACCAGCTGCTCTGTTGATTAAATCTCAAAGCCACCTCCTGGCTCCGAGGCCAGTCCATCTTTCCCTGCCAAGACTTGTCACATGTGTACGATTGACCTCACAGGAGAGCATGGATTGTCCAGATTAGCCCTCTCCCACCATGTACTTACAAAGAGCTCTCCACTGGCATGGGTTGGTGTTAGAATTGCAGATGTCTCACCTGCAGGTCGCCTCATGGCTCCTTGGCAATTCAAACAGAGATGCGTTCACCAGGCTGATCTGAACGGCCTCACTTGGCCTGCTTCTATCCTACCTTCATTCCCCATGCATTTGAAAGCAGCTTATTTTAAAAGCTGATTAGATGAGCCTTTAATAACATTAGAATTTAAATGGCCCCAGATAGGCTTTCAGCCTCTTGCCAAATTGAGATGAATGTGATATTTGGGGAGCTGAGCTCCCAGCTTTGTGGCTGCTCTGGACTGCAGACAGGTTTTGAAGCACGACTTCTCCCATGCCTTTCTGCAGCCTGAGACTGGGCTTGTGTGCATCTGTCAGGTCCCTTTTATCTCGAAAGGTCTGGGATCCTGTGTGTACATGTGTCTCCATGATCATGCATTATTAAGGAAAAGTCAGGTGGGGACAGGGGCACAGGACCAAGGTATAATCTGTGTGTGAAACTCTGTGGGGAAACTTCTCTCTGTGATCCCACACCCTCCAATAACTTTCAGTTCCAGGCAACAAACCTTGATTGAAAAGCTACTATTTAGTTATTTAATTCAGTATTACTATTGCTAATACCTGACTTTGGTGGGGAATAATATAAAATGGTCAGAATGTTTCATCTTGGTTAATATGGTCAGCTCCCTCATAACTCTTACAGGTGGCTTTAAGACCAGGAAGGGGACACATACTTAGGAAGCCATCTAGGTGTGACTGCCTCACAATGTAATACTCTTCTGTACACTTTAGAAAAAGTCAAAAATGGAATGGGGCGGGAGGTAGGGTGGGAACCCAACCAAAGGTGAATATAAACAGATAGTTCAAAGTTGAGGTCATGTTTTCTCTCCACATCTTGCAGTTTACATGGGAAAGGTGTACTCATATTGGGTGTTTGCCTCTCCCTGTGCTAAGCCTGGGACCACGCAGAAAGAGCATTGCTTGGTTCTGCTCCTCTTCTCAGAATGCTCCTGCAAGGTCATCCTCCCCAACTTGCTGTATTTACCTTGTCTCTCTGGAGAGGAAGTGTCCCTCCTCCTTCTAAGGCTCACTCCTCCTCTGAGCTCTCAGTCCCTTCCCTGTCACCTCCTCCAGGGCTGACACCCAGCCATTACCCCTTTTCTCATTCACATCTCCTCTTACTTTCTGTCAGTTCCTCCCCTTCTGCTTATGAACAAACCTTGGTTTCCATTAAAACGAGCAAACAAAAACAGCTTTCCCTTGATTTTGTGACTCTCTCCTCTTATTCCAAATTCAGTGGAGGAATAGTCTAGATTCACTTCTCACTATATAGCCACTCTGATCCATGCATAACAGTGCATCCCACCCACCCAAACAACAGATTCAACTTAATTCTGCAAGCGTGCATGGAGTATATACTATGTGCCGGGTGCAGTCTGGATCCTGACCGCAAGGAGGATGCTCTTATACGGCAGGCAAGCCTGCCTGTTCCTCCCCAAATTACAGAGCAAAGGGCAAGTGAGCTGATGGGGTCACGCACTGTAGAGAAGCAGAATGGGAATCATCAGCCCTGTCTTCGGGGCAGGGGGCAGCAAGGAACGTGTTATAGGAGTTCTCCAGACAAATGGAAAACCCAGGAAGGGAGAATAGAAAGGATGGGAGGCAGTCCAGGTAGAAGGAGCAGCGTGGCCAAGGTCACTGAAGTCACCAAGGCAGCACAATGTGTAGACGGCAACTATGTACATGACGAGACGAGGGGTGTGGAGACCATGGAAGATGACAGTTAGTCTTCAAGAGTAAGATCCCAAGAAACTTCAACTCTTTCTTGCAGACAGTGGAGAAGTCCAAGCCAGGGAAGGACATGATCAGATTGCCTTTTATAAAGACCCCTGGGAAGTATCGATTAGAGGGGGAGCTCCGCTAAGAAGCTGCTCTCATCATCCAGATAAGAGGTGATAGAGGGCTGAGCTAAGAGGGGCCGGGGGGCAGGGCACCTGGGTGGCTCAGTCATTAAGCATCTGCCTTCAGCTCAGGTCATGATCCCAGGGTCCTGGGATCGAGCCCCATATTGGGCTCCCTGCTCAGCGGGAAGCCTGCTTCTCTCTCTCCCACTCCTTCTGCTTGTGTTCCCTCTCTTGCTATGTCTCTCTCTGTCAAATAAATAAATAAAATTTTTTTTAAAAAAAGAAGGGCCTGGGGGTGAGGAGAAGGGGTGCTAACACCATCTCCCCTGTCCCGCATGTATCTCATTTTGGGTCCACCTGTGCAGAAGTTCTCTTCCTGCTCTAAACCCGGAGTGTCTGCGATGCCTTTCTTCTTGTACTTCTTGTATTAGAGTCATTTGTGTATTTCTCTGGTTTTCCTTATCAAATTGTATTGTTGTCTCTCCTTCCTCAAATTACAGCACCTGTTGTAATGTATAGAGCTGAAGAAAAGGTTATTTAGTTGAATTGAATTTTCAAGAGCTTCAAACCATGAATAATTGAGGAATCAGCCATGTATAAGTGTTTATCATTTACATAATTGTGTAAACAAGCTGATAAGAATTTTTTTCTCCATTATTTTTATTATCCCAGAATGTCCCACTGTCTTCTTAGTTCTCTAGACTTTAAGGAAGTAGTAAACAAGTATTCTGTAACACACATAAGTGGCAGAGGCTCTGCCTGGTTCTCACCTCCCCAGGCAAGGAAAGCAGTCTCAAGCAAGGAAGAGATGATGGCATTGATTGAAAATGAAATCCATGTATAAATATTGAGAAATATACTGTCTGAAGAGACAGAGAATTGCGGAGCACACTGCATGATGGGACCTGTGGGCCAAGTCCTGAAGGTCAATGTGCAGATACAAATTGATTAAGCTAAGTACTTACTGAAATTGCTTTCCAACACACTGATGAGAATTGATCATAAGCAGGACCCATATTTACAGTGAAAATGCTTATGTAAAGTTACCCTTTAGTATGTCACCAAAGCAAATTTAAATTGTCCGGATTGGGGCGCCTGGGTGGTTCAGTCATTAAGCACCTGCCTTTGGCTCAGGTCATGATCCCGGGGTCCTGGGGTCGAGCCCCACGTCGGACTCCCTGCTCAGCAGGAAGCCTGCTTCTCCCTCTCCCACTCCCCCTGCTTGTGTTCCCTCTCTTGCTGTGTCTCTCTCTGTCAAATAAATTTTTTTAAAAATCTTAAAAAAAATAATAAATAAATTGTCCGGATTTTTTTTCCCCAAGTGAAAGTACCTGCAGTGTAGTTAACGAATGCGTTATAAGGAGTCCAGAAGCACTTACAGTTTCATGATTGAGTATCTTGACGTGTGGGGCTGATCAGCCCCCTGAACAGCTTTATGGTGGTATCTTTTTATAACCTGAGGTTGGCCTCCCTCCCCTTCTTTTCAATTCCAAACCAAAGGACCCTGATGGGCCAGGAGTCAGTCCTACCTGATGTGGTACCCGAGCAACCACTCTTAAACACAACCCCCAGCTCCTAGAAACCAGGAGGCAGAAATCTCCTCCCCTGGACCGCATCCGAAATGCTTAAGCAGTGCTGTGAGTGCCACTAGCCACAAGCGCTTGAGCAGCGGGGAAGAGAAGGAAAGTGAGCAGGTGGTCAGAAGGAAAGACAAGGCAGAGATGGGGGAAAATGAGAGCAGGGCGCAGACGGCCCAGTTAGCGAGCCTTTACTGAGTAATTTTTATGTGTCAAATACAAAAGTAATGAGCCATGGGCCACACAAAAGCAGTACATATCATTCTCCCTGAACCCAAGGAGCTTAGGATTTAGTCAAGAGGGCACTTCTATACCCAGAAAGTAAATAATATACCAGTGCATGACAATATAATGACGTACTAAAGTATATCTATCTATCTATCTATCTATCTATCTATCTATCTATCTATCATCTATCTATATACAGTCATGTACTAATACCGCACCCCGGTGTTGGCTGTGCTATTACTGAAAACTGAAATAGAGTGAGTGTCACGGGTTCTGGGAGGTGGAGATGAACAGAGAAGACATCGTGGCAGAGGTCACGGGCATCGAGCCGAGCCTGGAAAGGAGAGGTGGTACGAAGCCAGCAAGACAAAAGGAACATGACAACTCAGACTTAAGGAAAACAGTAAGAATAAAAGGAGAGGAAGACAGAGAACTGGAGAAGGAAAAAGTTGCCGATGATGGTGAAGTTAGAAGGGCCTCACATCTTTTGGGCACCTGTGCCAACCCTTGGATTGCCTTGGCCAAAGACCAACAATTTAGAGGCAGAAAATACTTCTGTGGTCCCAGTAATCTCTGTAGACTTGGACTAGTGCCAGCCAGTTTTTGTTGTCTATGCAATCACAAAGTGAAGCATAATTTTCCTCATGTTTGCTCGGGAGGAATGTTGTTTACACTGAAAGCCTCACACACTTCAGACTGATCTTTGACAACTGAATTCTCTTACTACTAACAATTGAGTGTTAAGAACCCACAGAAACTCCACAACAGATGAGATGGCTTCATTAGCTGAAGGTTCCAGTGGCCTCTGAGAAATGGAGAGATTGGTAAATTAAGGATAATTTATTAGATGCATTTCAAGTGGGTTTTATAAAGACAGTGGGACATTGCCTACAAAATATATTTTGATTGGCACAGGGAAATTTCCCTGCCCCCACAATTACTCCCGCACCCCACCCTCACTCCCTTTCAAATTTTAAGAAAATAAAATTAAACAAAATACCTGGTTCTGCCACACTGTCTGAAATTCTGCCATTTGAGTCACATTCTTGCTGAGGTGTTGCCTCTCCCAGATGTCTCTTTTGAAAGGCAGGTGTCCCCAGAGAGACCCGTTTATCCATGCTAGAACGCTCATGATTTTATTACATGATTTTCTGTCTAAAGGCCGCTGGAAGAGGAAAATGCTTAGAAGAGGAGGGAAAAAATGATGGTTTTTTAGAACATAGGGGTCTGCTAGGGATGGCAGGATTGAGGAGGGTATCCAGTGCAAGTGATGGATGGTCTGGATAGCTAAAGAGCAGAAGGAGGGGTAGAAAATAGAACCAGAAGAGGGGAGGGGAAGGAGAGAGAGAGAGAGAGAGAGAATGAATCATGATGTAACAAAGCTGTAATCAAACTTTGTCTCCTCTGTAGTATAGCCTGGAGCAGCCCTGACTGGTGGGATGGATATCTCCCACATCAAACCTGGGCATATTCAGGTGCCACCCGTGAACTCAGCATTGCCTAAGAGAGCGGAAAGAGGAGGGACAAGGACAAGACCAGCAGCGGGGGGCCACTTGGGAGGCTTTGCCAGGTATAGGATAGATGTATTCGTCTGCCGCTAAGTCAAGTCAAGCCAAAGCAAAATTACAGTGCATCTTTCATGAGGTGCAGAGAAGAAATGCCTAGAGCTCACCCCAGTGCAGAACAATGGTGGCCATGGGCCAAGGGAGTGTCACGATTCCCAGCTGAGTCAGCAAATGACAATAAGCTGGGAAATGATTTAAGAACTTTGGTGATGAAACTGCAAGAACTATGATAATCAGATACCAGAAACACACACCCACCAAATGTCCAGTCTAGGACTTTAGAGTTTAGTCTAGTCCAACGCTCATCTTCTAGCTTAGGGAAGGGGAACCCAAGAAGAATTGACATTTGTTGAGTGCTTTCTATGTGCTAAGTGCTGTTTCAATTGCTTTTTATGTATCAACTCCTCCCAACAACCAATAAAAATCAGTATTGTTATTATCTCCATTCTACAGAGAAGGAAACTGAGGTAGAGAAAAACTGAACAATGTGCCCCCAGTCAAACGACCTAGTGAGTGGCAGAGCCGGGATTTGAACCCAGGTAGTGTGAGTCCAGAAGTCCTCCACATAAGCTGTGCCCTGAAAGATTTGTCTGAGAGCACAGTCAGACACCAGCAAGGAAAAGCTGCTTCTTGTAATGTGAAGCCTGACACAGCGAGGTAAGAGTTTAAGAATCATTTGTGCCACAGTGATGGCCAGTCTGGGATAGGCTACAACCCACCTGGTGATTCCTTGTGGGAGCTGAAGCCCGTTCTGGAAGGGAAGCAAGGCATGGTGGTAAGTTGGCTATCTCTCCATCAAAGAGAGGTAATGGATTTGTAATGGAGCCACTGCAATTGAAGCTATGATAATTATTGAGAGAATCACCCAGAAAGGAGGGGTAGATGTCTCTTTCCTCGAAGAGGAGGAGCTTGAAGCAATGAAATTGTAAAGAGAGTATTGATGAGGTTTTGATAGTGATCAATGCCACAGCAATAGGCTGTGAAGGTGAAGATAAGGGAAGGGTGGTGATCCATCTAGTCACTCAAACACACTTCCTAAATGCTGACTTGGGCCAGCTGCTTAGTGCACTGGAAAGGGAACAAGGTCTAGTCCACCATGAGCTTAACATCGGATGGATAAAAGAGAGTGATGGTAAACAGCTCTCCTCCCGGGACACATACACACTGAAATATGAGAAATACATGTATGCATCACCAGTTATATGAATAGGGCCTCAAACTGCTTTGAGGAAGAAATTGGTAGTTAGGATTCTCAGAGTCAGGGAGACAACCAAACAGAGAGCCATGCAGATGAGACGTCGGCGTCTTCGGATGAGGATCATCACTGCCTGGTTTTCATGCAGTGAGACATAAGGACGGAGTGGTGAGTTGTAAATAGGTGACAATGGCCATAGAAAGGTCGCCTTGGTGAGTGGCAGATCTTTTGTAGTCACCTTGATCATGGGCAGTTTGATAAAGGAGAAGGGGGGGAATCTAACACTAATGGAGATGTTGAGTACATGTCGAGTGTGGAACAGGGATGCCTGTAGCTTTATGAAAGCCGAGCAGGGTCTTGTTTCATAGAGGGGTGGATAAAGATGCTGAAATTGTTATAGGAACAATTATGACTATAACCGAGGTAATGATGAAGATAATGGACCTGTAATGAAAAGCCGGTGGCCATAAAGGGGAAGGTGAGGGCAACTGGAATGTGGAGGGGCTGATAAGTGAGGTAATGGTGGTGATACCAAAGCTAATGGACTTATAATGTAGATGACGTGAAAGGTAATGGAGTTATAATGAGGTGATGCCTACAGAGTGGGGTGGAGGAAGATGATCACCTTAATGGAAGCAGGAGGGACTGTGTGATACAGGTGAGAATGGTATGCAGAGCATGCGTCACAATGGCCGCAGCTGTGGGTGACTGGGAATGTAATGAACAGCTGCACCCAAACTTCTCATTACAGCAGGAGTTCTAATGGACCCTGGAATAAGATAATTATGTTAATGGAAAAGATGATGACCTCTGTGAAAACCAGGAGCTTTGTGATGGTATTTAGAAGTACCTATTTAGTGGGAGAGATGAAAGGAGAAATGGGAGTAGGATGGAGCGTGGACCGGTGTGGACATATTTGTATATTCCAGGGATGACTTTCCTGAGGGCTGTTCACTAGAGTCATCCCTGTGGGTTACTTGGCTTAGTGCAGCTGCACCTGCTTGTACAAGGCATTTGTCATGCATGAAGCAAGTCTGAGATGAACAGACATGGCACGGCAACAATTCAAGCTTACAATCTAAATTTTGTTCTTAAATTAGGCATGACAACACACTAGCTCAGATATAGTACTTCTGTGAGCAGATATGTAAACAAAATGTCTGGGAAATGCATGAGTTGCAGCCGAAATAAATGTATACAGAGGATTATTTATTATTTTATATTTTTTAAACCATTAGTGCCTCTTCCAAATAAAGAAGTGGGAACTTAATCCTCCATGGTTCTCTGATTATCTTCTAGGACCTTTAGATGGGAAAAGTGTTTGTGGCAGCTTGTGCTCCTGGCCTGGCCAGGAAGACCCTGATGTGGGCTCTGCAAAAGGGATCTGGGGAATTGACATTCACAAGTGTCCCCATTGCTGCTGTATTTCTGCATCAAGCAACCTAGAGATGTATGCAGAGTGTAGACCATAGACCCAAGAACAAATAGATGATCCCAGACCCACATCAGGCATCCAGGAAACACAGAAAAATGTATAGCCTATAAGGGGAGCAGAGACAGCCAAATAGACTCATGGTCTGTATACAAGGAATTCCTGGGACACAGGTGTTCTCTGTCTCCATCCTGTACCTAGATGCCACCCCTCAGACCAACTATATCCAAACCACTGGAAAAGCTTCTACAAAAAATGCAGATTCCTAAGTCCCACCTCATGGACAGTCTGATTCTGTTGATTAGGAGCACGGCCTGTGAATCTATATTTTCAAACCCCCCCCGGAAATGTTCCCATGTACTCTAGTGTGAGAACTACTGTCTAAGTGTCAACCTGTGGCTCTTATAAGGAGCATGTTAGGCAAGAGGTGTGGACAGCACATTTCATAGGTGTAAGCCAATCTTTGAGTAGATTTGTCCCACCAGTGGGAGTTGAGCACCACTCAGAAGCCTCTCCTTCTCAGTAGAAAATTACCTTCCATCTGCCTGCCTCTCCACTGCACATGGAGTGTACCTTTCCCTCGATGAAGACTAGCACAATTGACTGAAGCAGTCTCCCAGCAAGGGACTCCAGAATGCCACTATGGCAATAGGCAGCACTGGGCAACTGGACCCTACTTCCTCTAGAACAGAAGGACTGAAGCAATGTAGGAAATGAAATACGTGTGTGTATGTGTGATGGGGTGCCTGGGTGGCTCAGTTGGGTAAGGGTCTGATGATTCTTGGTTTCAGCTCAGGTCATGATCTCAGGGTCGTGAGATCCAGCCCCAAATCAGGCTCCACCCTGGGTGTGCAGCCTGCTTAGGATTCTCTCTCTCCCTCTACCCCTCCCCCCCCACCACTCATGCATGTGCTTGCTCTCTCACTCTCTCTCAAATAAAAAAGAAGAAAGAAAGAAAGAAAGAAAGAAAGAAAGAAAGAAAGAAAGAAAG